>NC_089858.1:34966248-35161248 GCF_036373705.1 Amia ocellicauda | reverse complement strand
TAGTGAAAGAGTTCACACTTCTCTATCTCATGGTACTGAAACCCACATGTAGAATACAATCTGCATGGCAGGCTGTGGTGCACATTTCACAGAGGGGGCAGGGAAAGTATTAAATGTGTCTTATTGTCTTAACTTGAAGTGTCTGAGTGTGCAAGTCTACCCAAGTCCAGGAGCTGTCTGAAAAAGAGCTGGTGAGATTGTCTTTCTTTGCAGTTGTCTCTGCATGGGAAAATTCATGCATTTTTGTTTTCCTGCCACCTGGGGGCAGAACAAATGCACTGATGATAATTGTGACCGTTTGTGAGGATTTTGAGATTCTCTCTGCATGGCGAGCATCCATTCATCTCTGAACAGGTATAGACGGTGTCTGTTTGCGTGAGTAATGGACCCCAGAACACTTCTGCCCAAGTTCATAGCTCATTTGTCAACTTCAAAGTCCAAAGTAATTTCTGCAGATCTGCCCCCGGGGCCTTTCAGCTCAACTTCAGAGTTATTTAAAATAGTATCAAATTCCCTAGGATGAAATACGTTTGTAATTCAAGAGTGGTTACAGGAAGACTTGGTACGCTTTTGGTCTGTCATATGTCCTTTTGGATTATTTTATTTTAAAGCCTATTTCAGGGCCATTTCTCTGTGAACAGGGACACTTTTGAGTTTTTGCAGATATCTGTATATAACTCGTTTGTTTTCTTTTTGCAATCCACCCTTGACGGCCTTTCTGGTGATGACAGGGGCACCTCTGCGTTTCTTGTTTCTCCTAATTGAAACGAACGCGGTTCTCTCAATACTGCTCCCTGTCTTTCTGTGAATTGCCTTTCACTGTGTGTGCTTCTGCAGTGGTGTAACGCATCCTCGATCACTTCTTCCAGGATCCTCTTGAGTTTTACCTCATACTTTCCTTCCAGTTAAAAACCCAGTGACATTGATGTCTTCTGTAATACCCAGCACAGTGCTGCGAGTAGGGCAGCGCACTTACTAGACCTAAGGACATGCCTCAGCTCTCAGAAATAAGAGAGCGACTCAGACAAATGAGAGGAGAGAGAGAGAGGCTTACACAGTGCCTTGCCTGTAGGAAGTGTTCACCTTCCTTGGACATTTTCACATTCTGTCGTGGTACAACTTGAAATCTGGATGTGTTGAAATAGCACTTTTTCTTCTAATCTACACAATCTACTACACACTTTCAATGTGGGAAAAAATGGCAGGGGTGGACCACACGATTATTTTTGTAATGACATGTAAACCCAACACAGCACATCTCCTAGGTAACACCATCCCTACTGTGAGGCATGCTGGTGGCAGAATCATGTTATAGGGATGCTTTGCAGAGACTGGGAAGCTTGTGAGGGTAGAGTGCAAAATGGATGGAGCTAAACACAGACAGATACTTGAGGAAAACCTGCTTCAGTCTGCAAAAGACCTAAGACTAAGATGGAGATTCATCTTTCAGCTGGACAGTGACCCCAAGCACTGTTCTACTGGCCCAGTCCAACCCCGTACATGATTCTATGGCAAGAAATTAAGATGGTTGCCCACTACAATCCCCATCCAGCTTGACAGACCTTGAACAGTGTTGCCTAGAAGAATGGTTGAATATCGCACAATCCAGATGTGCAAAAAACTTACAGCTCTTGCTGCCAAACGTGGTTCTGCCAAGTATTGACTCAGGGGGGTGAATACTTCTATAAACAAGACACTTCATTTTTTTGTATTAACTGTTCTACAAATTCTCTTGCCTCTTCAAAGTGTTGAGTAGGTTGTGTGAATCAAAGAATATATATGGAATCCAAGGGGGGGTGAACACTTCCTATAGCCACTGTAGGAGTGTGAGAAGGATCCACTCCAGTGTAATGACTGAGTGGTAAAAACGCGATCAGAGATAACGAGGCGCTCGAGAGAACTCTTCAGAGCTGTGCCCTCTGTTCTCCATCACCCCCTTTGTGCCGTTCCTTTGGAAACTGATACCTGCTATTATCCCCGGCGGTGGCGGACTCTGGGAGGCAGCTGATGTTGTTCCAGCTGTCTGAGCCGCTCTGGCAAGGGCAAAGGGTCTCTGGCAGGCTGGAGAGGTTGGCGTGGCTGGAAGGATCTTGGGGTCTGTTGCACTGATTGTCCTTAGTCCTTGCTGTCTTAGGAGAGGTTAGAGGAGTGGAGTGCAGTGGAGTAGAGAACAGAGAGGCGAGGAGTGGAGTGGAGTGGAGGAGAGGAGTGCAGTGGAGAAGAGTAAAAAGGACAGGAGTGCAAACTAGTGTAGCATGGAGTAGAGCAGCAGAGAGGAGAGAAGAGGAGGCCGGGGGGGGTACTGTAATGCTCTGTAATGTACTGTAATATAGGATAATAATCCCTTCTGTAGTGCAGACAGGCTGAGTTCAGCATAATGTTTACCGAGCACACGCCTCATTTCGCTGCCCGTCTCGCAGATGGAGGCTGAGAGCCGGTGCCGGTGTGCAGGCCAGCCACGCAGGACCCGGGTGAGGTGGTAATGGCCTATTAATAATTCTTCCGCTGGGCTGTCAGTGAAGCCAGCCACCCAGAATGTGTTTCATTTTTTTTTGTTTTTTTTGTTTAGTTTATTTTTCTTATTATTCCAGGGAGATGGGGGACTGATCGCTCATATCGAGGTTCATTATCATTATGGCCATTACGGTAGCTGCTGTTGTTGCTGTTGCTGTAGTCAGTATTATGACACTTTTCCAAAATAGCCTGTGGGCCCTGTGGTAATGTCAGTTTTAAGAGGCACAGGGGACTGTTTTTTTAATTTTTTTATTTAAGTTGGTAAAGTGAAAGGATTGAGTCATCACTCGAGAGAACTGCAGTTTCAATACAATTTCTTACATTTGTGGTCCGAGTTAAGGTTAGCCTCCCCAGTAAACTTAGGCTTTTGTTAAAGTTTTTGTTGGTTTTCTACTGACTTGAATCAGGTGTAGATTTGTGTGGGTGTAGCTTGCAATGGTGGTGTTAGGCTTCAGGCTGTTTGGCCTTAAAATTAAACCAGTAGTGGTTTCCAGTGAAAAGTCTCTCTTTTTTGCGCTACAATGCACATCACAGATCAGTAGTAAGATTCTGAGTATTATGTCAGGCTAAGTAATGCCACATCTTTTTGCAGTGAGGGTGTGGGTGTATTGGAAAGCCCGCAGGGCAGCAGGCTGGAGAGGCGGTAGGTTTGGCTTGGCAACCAGAGCTGTGTGAAAAGGCTGTGTCTGGTTCTGCTGCCCCCTCCAGACCAGGCACGTCCGGTGAGGAGAGCAGGGAATGGCACGGAGACAGGAGCGTGTTATCCTGGGATTAGGAACCATCTCAGCTCCTGTTTTTATTCTCAACAGACGGAATAAAGTGGATTTAATGGAGTTTCAATCCCACACACTGGACACAAATCGTAAACATCAGTCCAAGAGTTGATTTTTAATTGTTTTGATTTGTTGCGAGCTATGACATTTTGTGTGTGTTTGTTTGTGTGAGTGTGTGTTATTGTGTGTGTGTGAGAGTGTTATTGTGTCAGAGAGCGTTAGTGAGTGTGTGTGAGAGTGTATGTGTAGGTTATGTAAATCAGATTATTATGTAAAGGGATACAGGACACAGGAAGTTACATGGCTGGACTTTTTATTTTTAGTAACACCCTGTCCACAAGCTGTCCTGTTCACCTCTGTGACATGGGCGCTTCTGACTGCTCACTCTGGCAAGTTTTGCAGGCGCTGTGTCAGAGAGCATGTGCACAACGATTGTACTGTGTAGTTTTAAGGTCATTTAGGTACGGGACGGTGCCGAACTCTGCTTTAAATTGTCGCACTGGTTCACGGGGGTGGAGTTGGACAGGGTTCACAAAACCTGGGCAGAAAATTGAAAAATGCGTTTGATAGGCAGAACCTTTTTATTTATTAGTTTTCAGAGTTGTAAGAATCCGCATGCCAGGTCAAACCCAAAGCAGCATGTACCCTCGCCATGTGGACATGGACCGTATATAGGTCCCAGCACCTCATCGGTACCCAGCTAACCAAATACAGCTGTGGCAACAATGAACAGAGTGTGAGAGATCTGTCGTCTCTGAGGGGATGCTGTCAAAACGTCCTAATGCTATGTTATAAACTGACATGTATAACTGGATTTGAAGAGAAACAAATGGCAACATCAAAATACAAGGGAACACATAAACTGTAAAATGAAGCAGAAAATCTAACAAAACATACTGCAGATACTGAGGGAAAATAATAGTTGTGCGTGATATGTGTGCTGGCAGAGAGGGACCTCAGACTCAACATACAGAGAACACCAGCGACCTGGCGCAGGGCAGGGGCCTACATTTCTGCAACATTGTTCTCGCCTCTCTGTGCAATGAATGAAGAATGATCTTGTTAATTTTCGACAATAAAAGCCACTGAGCCACGCATGTCCCGCCCCTGGATGGTGCCGAGTCTAGCAGGCGCAGCCGCAGTCCTCGCCTGGCTGCACTCCCCGCTACCTGCGTTAATTAAAGGCCGCTGAAGACTTGAAAAAACTTGAATAGAATAACAAACACCTGCCTGCAAATCCCTCAGAGAGCCGTGTTAACTGAGCCCCCCCCTTCACTGCACCATGTCTTCACTTGTTACTTCTTTGAACGAGGCTGTGTGCTTTGTATTTTATGTTAATTGTACTACTGCACTTTTGTAATGCTTAAATTGAATTTTGTGTCGATTTGTATTACTGTGTGTCTGTAGTGCTGGTGGCAACGCTAAGGTGTCCCCTGGATAAGTATTGCCACTCAATAATAAGTGTCCATCACTGGCCAGGTGTGATTCGATGATGTGTTAATGTTACACCGGTCAGCACTGTATCCTGCAGCTCTTCTTCCCCACAAACGTCTGGCTTTACAGGACATTGCAGCAAGTGGGGAGGGTTGGTGAGAAATCGTGAGAAAAGCTATGGAAGATGTCAGCTGTGGCTTTTCACAAACATGACCTTTGGGGTACGAAACGGGAAGCTTTCGATCAGCAGGACTGATGGGCACCTCTCATGCCCTGTCTCTCCCAGACCCGACAGGCCTGTCGATACCTGTCCTGTGCTCGGCTACCGGGGCTCTGATGAATGAACGCTGGATCGGCTGGTGGATTTGTTGTTAGATGAGGCTGTCTAAATCCCCCCCACTGTTAAACACACACTCTCATCCACTCACACACTAACTCGCTCACTCACAAAGTCACTCTTTCACTCACACACTTTCACTCAAAAATTGTGACAATCTCATTCACTCGTCACTCACTCACTCACAGCCACTCTCACTCAGGGTCACTCATTCTCTCACACACTCGCACTCATTCATTCACTCACACAGTCTCACTCATTCACTCACTCACAGTTTCACACACACTCACACTCACAATCACACACACTCCGATAGTAACTCACTCACACTCGCAACTCGTATTCACCCAACTCATTTGCAGTTAATGAAGAATCGCAGGTCAGTGCAGTGCAGTAATGGCAAATAACGTGACAAACGGTGATCCCCGAAAGGGAGAGGTGGGCGGAGGGATGCGGTGCTTTGTTTCCAGTAGCTGTCGGTTTATCCATCAGGTTTGACAGAGCACCGCTTGGCCTGTGACATTTGTTCTCCTCCATTAGTGTGGCTCTCGGGGAGGTGGTGCTTTTAAAGAGACTTTCAAAGAGCAAGTGGTCTGGGAACAAACCCAGGATTATAAATCGCCACACATAACTCCCACTTCCAGTTGCGTGCCTGTCCTTCGGCTTCCCATCACTCACACTACCTGACAATTTTCTTTTCTTTCTTTGTTTCTAAATTAAGGCGAAGAACAAAGTGAAACTTTCATCCTACCTGTGAGCTGCAAATGACAAACTTGCACCCTGTCTTGCTTTATTTCCTGGTCAGAGGCCACTTGTTACTACTAATAAATACAAAAAAAGAGTTTGTAATATTTAATTTGCGGGCAGGTCGATGGTTTGATGTGGTCCATGCCCAAGTTGTTAGCCTAGTGCTATCACTGTCAAGATGAGGAGTTGCATGTGAGATTTATTTCTAGGGGCGACTTAGTTTACACAATAAGAAATTTAAACATTACAGTAGAGCAGTAATACAATCAATACACAATGAAAGGTAAATAGGTACAGTCTGAACTGATGTGTCTTGCGTAATCGCCAGACGGTGGTCAGGGCCTGTGCACAGGTCTTGACCTCAGTAAGAAACTTGTTTCGCCACTTTAAGGGCAAGGGTTGAAAAGCAGTGGTCTCTGGAGGAAGAGCAGTGGAGAGGGGGAACAGTGAGTCTTCATGCAGTGCGTGGGGCACACAGACGTTTGTGTCTCGGAAGTCTCTCTTGCAGGTGCAGGGGCAACACCTCAGATGTAGCATTTGCAGAAGGGGGTTATTAGGGTTTATAACAGGAATTTTTCAAGTGGTTGTGAGTGTCAACAATGAGCGGAGTAGTCGTGGACTAGAGGTCACTGTGGTGGGCTGAACGATTAATCGACATCGAATCGCAATTGCGATTTGAAACGTTGCGATAAGCTAATCACAAAAGGCTGCGATGTGGATGCGATTTGAAAAAAGCTGGAGATATACAATTCCCTCTCGCACATATTTCAGCTGAGTTGCAATCCCACAGCTGTACATTGAATGTAGGAATAAAGTTGAGATGGAATTGACACACGTGGAATATTACACCACAACAACAGACTTGTGGTCAAGCAGGACGACCAAACCGTATCTTAGTTTCACTGTGCACTTTATCAATGATGACTTCGAGCTGAAGACTCACTGTCTGCAAACGGCATACTTCCCTGTAGACCACACGGGACAGAATTTTGTAGAGTTGCAATATGCTTGTTTATTATCTTTTAAGTGTTGCTTTTGTCTTTTAGATGTTATTGTTTGAATATAATCATATATAATTGAGACGAATTGTTAGTATAACTTAATTACCTGCTTTATGATTTATATTTCACTTATTGTTAATTGCATTGCTTTCTGTGAAGCACTCTACTCTTGTTAAAAAAATACATACAAGTTTTTAATTATTATTGTTAATTACATTAAGTCTGGAAAATGCAAAACTGTACCATACACAATATTTTGGTTCATGTTTTTTTTCCAGAAAATGCTTTGAAGGATGATGCAAGGGTAAATCGGGCAACAGGACTTTGTAAGCAGCTGGTTGGCCATTTCTCACACAACTGGAAAATGCACTGAGTGAGGCACGAAAACATTTGAATCTGCCAGAGCATTCCTTAATCACAGAGTGTCCAACAAGATGGGGCTCTAGACAGAAGATGATTGAGAGGGTCTTGGAGCAGAGTCAGGCCTTGTCTCAGGTTCTGTCTGAAGACAGGAAGACGCGTCACTTGGTCCCCACCTGGCAGGACACCGAGGTCCAGGTACATAGGGTTAACTTTCCAAGGCTGAGCAAACTGGCTCACAAATCCCTATACCAGCCACAAGAGAGACTCTTTAGTGCTGGCGGAAACGTTGTGACATGTGAACGCTCATGTTTGAAACCAGCAAAGGTAGACATGTTAATGTTTTTGGCCTAACATTTGTAAATACTGTACTTAATCAAGTGTTGACTTGGGTTGAAGAAGACATTTCAGCAAGTGATTGTAAGACTTCGGTTGGAGTCAAGATTTGTTCTGCACTTTATTTTGTAATGTCACTTACTGGCAGCCTTTACTGTGTGAAGAAAATGTTAACAAGTTCAAAGTATTTGTACTTGAATGTGTGCTGTGCAATATTTTAAATGGTGGTTATCAGTCCTGACAGTTTTAGTTGATTGAGAATATTTTGTGTAGCATTTGTGATCATTATTTTGTGTTTTGTCAATATAAGCTTGACCTACCTTATTTCAAAGTCAGAAGAGCTTGTTTACAGAAAGGTAAGGTCATTTTATTTGTTATTACTGAAATTTGTTTGCACTAGAGAAAAGTGATTCTGTTTAATTAATGGATATTTAAAAATAAATTGCAATAAATGTTGGAATCAGTTAATATCTTTTCAGATATTTTTCTTGAATTAGAATGCTTCCTGTAGGCACCATTGACTGCATTTTAACAGCAAGAAGCTAAGCATCTATTGGATAGAAAGACACTGCATCTGCTAGACTACAAGGTAGTGCAGGGGTCTACAGTTAAAGGCATGTTGTACTCTAATGTAGAGTGTGTGCTGCACACTGACATTACAAAATTAAATCGCAAATCAAATCGCAATCGCAATATCTGTCAGAAAAATCGCAATTAGATATTTTCCCCAAATCGCACAGCCCTAGTGGGCAGCCACTTGAGCTCCACATTTAATTTGTGAGGTTACTACAAAATGTGACAGATATATTTAGCAGATAATTTTGTCTTTCTGTTATTGATGACCTCAGTTATTTTGAAATGACAGTTGAAAAAAAAAAAAAGGACAAGGTGTTTGTGAGTGTAAGAGTGTAAGTGTGTCTGCGTCTGTGAACATGCGTGTGTGTGTGTGAGGGTGTGGATGCAAGTGAGTGTGTGTGTGTGTGTGTGTGTGTGTCTGTGTGCAGACAATGGGGTTCCGTTGGTCACAAACCTCATACTCCTTATTTATGTAGATGCCCTTGACCTCTGAAAATATCACAGGCAGTGTAATGAACACACTAAATGGCGGAAGTGCGCGATCAATAAGACACATGGGAGCTGGCTTGACACCCCTCCACAAATCTCTCGGCACATTTCTTAGTGGCCAATACAGGTGACTATTGGAGGAGGGGGGGGGGATTTGGTTGACTTCCTGACTCCACTGCTTAATGGAAATAATCTCTTATTCCTGCCATCAGCCATGCTTTGTCACAATGAATCTGGCGAGTGACAACTTTCAATTATTTTCTTTATTATTGTATTGTAGTTTGAATTGTGCCTGAAAGCCCCCATATCAACTATATATATAATCTACACTCACCTAAAGGATTATTAGGAACACCTGTTCAATTTCTCATTAATGCAATTATCTAACCAACCAATCACATGGCAATTGCTTCAATGCATTTAGGGGTGTGGTCCTGGTCAAGACAATCTCCTGAACTCCAAACTGAATGTCTGAATGGGAAAGAAAGGTGATTTAAGCAATTTTGAGCGTGGCATAGTTGTTGGTGCCAGACGGGCCGGTCTGAGTATTTCACAATCTGCTCAGTTACTGGGATTTTCACGCACAACCATTTCTAGGGTTTACAAAGAATGGTGTGAAAAGGGAAAAACATCCAGTATGCGGCAGTCCTGTGGGCGAAAATGCCTTGTTGATGCTAGAGGTCAGAGGATAATGGGCCGACTGATTCAAGCTGATAGAAGAGCAACTTTGACTGAAATAACCACTCGTTACAACCGAGGTATGCAGCAAAGCATTTGTGAAGCCACAACACGTACAACCTTGAGGCGGATGGGCTACAACAGCAGAAGACCCCACCGGGTACCACTCATCTCCACTACAAATAGGAAAAAGAGGCTACAATTTGCACAAGCTCACCAAAATTGGACAGTTGAAGACTGGAAAAATGTTGCCTGGTCTGATGAGTCTCGATTTCTGTTGAGACATTCAGATGGTAGAGTCAGAATTTGGCGTAAACAGAATGAGAACATGGATCCATCATGCCTTGTTACCACTGTGCAGGCTGGTGGTGGTGGTGTAATGGTGTGGGGGATGTTTTCTTGGCACACTTTAGGTCCCTTAGTGCCAATTGGGCATCGTTTAAATGCCACGGCCTACCTGAGCATTGTTTCTGACCATGTCCATCCCTTTATGACCACCATGTACCCATCCTCTAATGGCTACTTCCAGCAGGATAATGCACCATGTCACAAAGGTCGAATCATTTCAAATTGGTTTCTTGAACATGACAATGAGTTCACTGTACTAAACTGGCCCCCACAGTCACCAGATCTCAACCCAATAGAGCATCTTTGGGATGTGGTGGAACGGGAGCTTCGTGCCCTGGATGTGCATCCCACAAATCTCCATCAACTGCAAGATGCTATCCTATCAATATGGGCCAACATTTCTAAAGAATGCTTTCAGCACCTTGTTGAATCAATGCCACGTAGAATTAAGGCAGTTCTGAAGGCGAAAGGGGGTCAAACACAGTATTAGTATGGTGTTCCTAATAATCCTTTAGGTGAGTGTATATATATCTAGTTATATAGATCATATCATCATCACCAGCATTTATTGATCCACTGCTGGATGAAGGCCTCCCCAAGTTTCCACATGTTTCCAGTTGTTTTGATCTACAGCTTCTCTTTTCCAGATCATGCCTACAAATATTCTTTCATCTTCCCATCTTCTATTTGGTCGTCTTCTAGGTCTTTTCTCATCTCTTGGGATCCATTCAGTAGCTTCTTTTGTCCATGTCTGGTCGATTCTTCTTGCAATATATCCACCACCTTTTAACATTTTCACCCTTTCAATGATATCTCACACTTTTGTGATTGTCTTGTTATTTATTTGTTTTTCTGTCTCTTCTTGTTATCCCAAACGTGCCTCTCTCTGTTCTTCTTATTTGTGTTTTTCCCAGTTTCTGTAACATTTCTACATTAAGTGACCACCGGCAGGCAGGCTACGCTATCAGGTTGCCAGGGAGCATTGAATGACTGCAGGGGTCCCAAACCCATCCACAATGCTAGACAAGGAAAATCTTGGAAGACAGGATGTGGGCTATTAAATAGGCTCCGGGCACAGGAGTCTTTTGTAAATCTGCTTGCTTGTTGTTGTTTTTGTGTTTTGTTTTTTTAAATTAAATTTATAGGAGAAACTACATTTTAAATAATTAGAATTCGTTTTGCACCAGATGGGATCTTACCATCCCGAGGCAAGTTTTGAATGAATTATTTTTGTTTAGCAGACTTCGTTGTTTAATCAACACACTCCTATGCTCATCTTTTTTGGCAGTTTGGCAACAGTCTAATTAAAAGATTTAAAAAAGTAATTAATTAAGAATGAATAATCTCTGCGGTTCCCACCCCCCACAGCGAGGGGTAAAAGTTTGCCGTTAAGCCAAGTGCTTCCCTCCGGAGATGTTCTCCACACCAGATCAAAGACCCTTATGAGAGCAGTGGGTGCAGGAGAGGAGGGCGGGACGTCAAGTGAGCAACAAAGAAGGGAAGAGGGACGGGAGAAGAGCAGGGAGAGGGAAAGAAAGGAAGAGGTTGAAAGAAAATTTACAACATAAGAGAAGAGTGATAAGAAGGAATGCAAGGGAAGTGGGACAGACCTCCCTGGAGGAGAACCAGACGTCTGACACAGAGAGAGGCGCCGTTGCTCAGCGTGTTGGGATCTCAGAGTGGCGGGCGGCCTGAGACGCGGATCCCGTCCTCAAGGCCAATTCACTCCTGTCTCCCGATAGACACGCCAAAGATCAATCTTAAATTAATTGTCTCTGTCAAAATGAAGAAACAGCCGTGGTCATTTAGCGTCTCTTCACCCCGCTGCCCTCCGCTCCTCTACCACTTGCTGTCTCTCTCCATGCCTCTTACACTGATTGCTGAGCATTACTTACGATCTCTCTGCTCTTCCCCCCAGAGCCTGACAGGATAATCGCCCACAGGAGAGCGTAGTCAAGCGTGTGCATCGAGTCTGTGTGTGTGTGTGTGTATATGTATATGTGTGTGCACGTAAATGCCAGTGATTGTGTGTGTGTTAAATAGTTGTGATTGTGGGTGTTAAATAGTTAAAATGTTAGAAGTTTTGTTTGCTCAACTCAATTAAGAAAAGTACCCGCAGAGCCCATATAACTCAATCCTTTGTATCTGCAGGCTGATGGAAGGAATGCTTTTAGGATGTTCCTGCCCTTCTGTCAGTGTTCACAACTCTCAGCAGACAATCTTATATTCCATTTGCTTAAAAAAAGTGCAAAGCTGTCTTTTCAAGTACAAGAGTAAATAAAGTACAAGAGGATGCAGAGCAATGAAGTGTTACGTGACAGTCTCAACACTGTCCCAGTCACAAAGCTAAAACCAGCACTACAGCAGAAAAATCTCATTTTTAAATTCAAACCCTTTCAGTGCTTTTATGTCCTTTTGAGGACGTTGATGTTACATCAGTTTTAGGAACATCCTAAAACAACAAAGCGCATGCTATTTACTGCCTAAAGCCCTTTCAGAACCAAAAACCAAACAAACAAATCAACCAAAAACAGGCCGTCACTTTGATTTGATTTACATTAGGATTGATGCTCACTTGGGAGTTTCCTCATCCGATTTGTGTGTGTGTAAGCGTGGGCCTCGCAGATGAGTGAATCGTAAATAACGTTATTTTATTGCCACCGTGTCCGTATCTGTTATTTTGATGTTCGTTTGTTTCATGAATCTTCATGAAGTTTAATATGTTATTAAGCTGAGGAGATGCAATAATTTAACTTCTGCATAATTGTAGTTATGGTATGGAGCCGCTGCTGGGAGTGGAGTGTGCTGGAATTAATTCCGATGAGACGGATTTGACACAGAAAACAGTGCAGAATTAGGACACTGTAATACAACCAGCTTAACATTTTGATATTTTTTTAATGTGTGTGTGTGCCTTTTTAATATTGACTGTGCATGCTTTACATAGAGAGCCAGGGTTCAGAGTGAAAAAGATTAAAGTCCAGATTAAATGTTTTTTTTTTTTTCCTATCTTTTGGTTAAGCATAATTAATACTGAAGCAACCTTTAAATGAATTTGCTGTAATGCAGATGTATGACGCTGAACTTTTGAAGTGCGCTGTGCCATTTCTGGGTTTGATGGATGAATCAGTGAGATACTGGTCAATTGGCATCTTGCGTCTTGATTGACGGGGGATCGCAGTAATCTTTGCACAGCTGTGTCTCAGGCTAGAGGACAAGGGCCGCCTTCCCTTCCGATCAGGTCTTGACCTCAGATGAGGTGAATTTGTCTCCATGTCAGCTCCTTGTACTTCAGCGAGTTTTTATTCTTCTTTGATTGCTGACATTATTATATCATACATGCATTTGAAGCAAAGTCTTAGTGGCTGCTGTTCGTCTTTGGATCCTCATTACCCATTATAATGAACTGTTAATATAATTTTCTACTGATCGATTATGGGGATGTTTTTGGCAGACCTGGGACAAAACGCAGCTGAAATATTTTTTGCACTCTAGCAAAATACACTCACAGCAGGTTAACCCCTCTTCCCTGCCAATCGTTCTTCACTTCAATTGCACCTGCTGCTGTTGCTGCACTAGACTGCTGCTGAGTCTAGTTTATTTTGAGGCACTCATTTACATTTTATCTACACTTTTTGTGGGGTCAAATTCTTTTTTTTTTTTTTCTATTAAGACTTTTTAAAAATGTATTCACAAATGAAACATTCATTAATATAAACTTATCCCAGGGCTGCTGCTCAGCTAGCATAACAAAGACAAAATCTTCACAGCATGTTTATATAAACATATTTTCTTAATTGATTAAATGCCTCTAAATCCAGAAAGCAATTTGAGAAGTTTGTGTTGTGGGACCGATTTGTATTGTGCTCGTCCTGAATATGAGCTTGGCGGGACCCTCTCGGGAGCTTTTGTTTTGACTGCAGTGGTAAATAAACTTGACTGATGGTTTTCTGGCGGGGAGGATGGGGAAAAGGTGCTGGACACGGCTAACAGACGGTGTGGAAACATGTCCCGATGCGAGAGAACAGGCAAAGTGATCTAGACCTCAGAATCGGGTCTTAACTCATTCAGTCTCTTGGCTTTCTCCACTGTCATATATATTCCTCGCAGCATGGGCAAGCATAAGCCTTTTTATACCTGCAAATCCAAATTATTTCTAAGGATTATTATTATTATTATTATGATTCCCCCTCAGCGTTTTTTCCTGTAATGAATCGCAGTGTGGGTTCTGCAGGGACTAATTACGAATGCTGGGGAGTATGTCCCGGAATGGCAGTGCTTTAATCACCGCGGCGGAGTGAACAATAATCCTGACTCTAATACAGAGATTTGTTTGGTTTTAGCGGGTATTTCTGAGAATGCACACTGATTAAGTTGATTATACCCACAGAGCCTCTCTCGATATGCCAGGGCCGTTGTGCTGTGTCAACGGAAACAGGTGTCTGAGGCTTAAAATAGTCATGGGTTGTATTTTTAGAGCTTTGGCTTCTATATGAAATTGGTTTTGCTTGTTTTCTTTCCCTTGGTATGAAAACATTGCAGGTTGAGAGGCTTAACAATGATTATTATTTTGTTATTTGTTTGTTTTTAAATAAATATTGGATTGGTATAAACCACAGTGCTGCAGTAATGAGTCAAAGTACTGTTATTAATGCACAATGTCTAGTGGTCATTTGTTCATTGTGGTTCATAAAAAGAGGAATAGTGTTACAGGTCCTAGGAAACAGGAGAAAGGATTAGACACAAGAGCGCTGGTTTCTTTTCAGTTAGGCGTTACTCAAGTCCCAACAGCCTGAGCACAAGAGTGTTTGGGTGTGAAGCCAAGCATGTCATGTTCTTTGGAAGACACAAGTACTAACCCATTTATGAGACCAACTTTAAAATATTACATTAAAATGAAAGAAAACCACAAATAAACGTAAAAATGTAACAATACATTTTGAGTGTGTCACAATCACAAGTTCTCATTGTCCTAAAAATGCAACCCTCATAATCCACCTACCTACTGCTAGAAATACCACTTCAGCTGTAGTGCCAGTAATCTCATCCTGGTGTGAGTCAACATCCACCCTCTGCTTATAATCTTTCGCCAACTCTCCCCCTTTTGAGGTAGACGAATATCCTCTCTATACCTGTGTGTGTGTGTGTGTTTATTTTAAAATGGGTGATTAGACTTTTGATTTCCCCCTTGATCTATTTTATTTCCTCCCCACATTAGTAATGCCCAATTTAAACTGCCCGTGACCGTGGCGGCGAGCCCTGTATTAGTGGGAGACTAAAGGCAGATGAGTCTCTGCTGGCCTCCTGGATCCTGTCACAGGCAATCAGCCGCTGCTCCCGGGGCGGGCGGGCTGCGCAGTGTCAGCTGTGCCCTGGAGAGCCGCTCTCCCCTGCGGCCAGGCCCCCGTCACTCGAGGTCACTGAGCACTGCTGAGGTTAGAGAAACATGGCCATAACTCCTGCACTGCTGTTGTCCTCGTCTGAGCTGCAGAACAGGTTGCCTTGTGCTTCAACCCGTAACAACAATAAAAAATGTTTTTTGATAAATAAATACATTCCGTCATTACACTGCAGCTTTAAAGCTGATTTTGTAGTGTTTACATGTTTGTTGTGGGCATGTAACCTATGATTTAAACTACTAGAAATAGAAATCTGTGTGTGTAGATGCAGCAAGACCTAGTCTCAGTAGATGCATGTCTAGTGAAAATATTTTTCACTATTTATTTATTTCTCCTTTTTTTTGTAAACAATATTAAAAACACTTTGTTGCAAAACTGGGCAAATTGCTCTTAACTGGGCGTCTTCTCCTCGGGTCACTTATAAATGTTAAACTCCAGACAAACCAACCCCTGACTGATCATCACAGGGGATGAATACCATAACATTTAATTTAATCTTGTATTTCCCCTTTCAGATCAATATTAGCTCATCTCCCTTACCTGCGAGAGAAAATAAATCAAACGAAGAGAAATCTGTTTTTTTTGTAATTGAAATGCCGCTGCTGGAGGAGAGAGCTGGACAGAGACTCAGCGCTCTTTGGGGGAGGGGACGCTCTCTGATCTCAGCACAGACCCAGTCCTTCTATAAACCCCAACTCCAGTGTTTCATTTCCGAGAGACTTAGATGGATCACAAAGGGAGCGCGAAGGTGAGACGCTGTCTGCCCCTTTGCTTCGAAAACTCTCTGTTGCGATGTAACTCGGAGCGGCCTGTGCTCCCGCTGTCACCACTGCACAGAAGGCCATTGTCAAACCAGAGAAGACCTTTCCCCTCCTTTTAGAAAACCTGCTATATTTTTACAGCTGTATTCTGCCCTTAAAAGTAAATGTCAGCCACGATGACAGGTTTGTCTTGATGACAGGACTCTCCCCACCCCCCTTTCCATTCTCCAACCCATGCTTTCCTGTCCATAACTTGGGATGGTGAGGATGGGAGGGGGGACAAGGCAGGGGGAGGCGTGCTTAAACACAGGGGCAGCAGGCACTCCCTGGGGAGAGCAGGGCAGAGTGCAGCGCATTGTGAGAAGGACAGGTGTCTGTCACTGTGTCTACCATTGTGATGGTTAAAGGCTACTGAGGGGAGAGCGGGAGCATTTGACTTCAGCATAGGAAGAACGACAGAACGGCTTCCGAAGTGGAAAAGGTGTCTCAGGAAGGGAAAAAGAAAAGATAAAAAACACATTTGTTTCCAGATAATCTGATCATTGGTCCCCCACTGGGAGGTGCTCAAAAAAAGCAGCGTCAAAGATAAGACCTGCCGAGAGAAGAGATGTGTGCTGATGAATCTGCGTCTCCGAGTCAGCACAGCATAGACGAGTCTCAATCCAACCCACACCGTCATTGTTGTGGGAACCGGTTTCTGCAGGAGAATATTTGGGTTGGGTTTCTCTTGACATTGTAGGAAAATATCAGTGTACGAACTCCCTGGTATGGTAGTTTTTTTTAAAGATGGTAGTGCTGCCGTATTTGAGACCTGTCTCCATTTAACTTGCCATGTCTTATCCTCAGGTGTTAGAACAGTAAAAATGTATTTTATTTCTGTTCTGACTTGCCCTTCAGTTGCTTGGGACATTTGCTAATTTAGAGCAGTTAAGTCTACCACTTATTCAATTAAGTCATTAAGTTCTCAGTTATTCCCCTGCTGAGAATTGGACCAATTAATTACCAGTTTGTATTAAAAATGCACTATTTTTGATGATCCTGTCACAGGGTTACAACACTGGAGGAGGCACAGTAGAAAAGTCTCTTTAGGAACCCCACTACTTGCTCTGGCAATTAAGCAATTACTGTCTGTGTGGGCCTGAGGCAGCAGTGACCTCGCCCCCATCTCTGTGGCACGTAGAGTAACATAATAAACAAAACAATAGAAATAGCATGGAAAGGGTGATTCAATTTATCGGGTCTGGATTTTGGCACCCCCCGCCCCTCCCCCAGTCCAGATGAGCGTGCCACGGCCTGCACACCCTCACTGTCTGACTAGCGGCCTCCGTCCCCGAATCCAATCTCTATTACTATGCAATTGCTCTCCCTCCGTCCTTAGCTGGCGGCGAGGTGCTCCACTCATTTACACCCCCTCACTAACAGGCAAGTTGTATTTTGCCGGATTGGGCTCCTGCAAATGGAGGAATTCCGCTGTGAATAAGACCTGCAACACACTCTGAATTGTCCGCCTTTCAATTTATTTTTTTGGAGTCCCTGTAGGAGAAAACAATCCACCTCCATTAATCAGTTAGTATGTACTTTTTCTATTCTATATGGCACGCTGAAATGAAATGAATAATATGATGATGATGATTATTTTGTAAGACATTCAATAATGAATGCTTAATACGCCAGCGATCACGGCTGGCACTGACAATAGCCTCTGTGGTTTGGCAGCCGCCTGTTAAAAGTCATGCTTTCCACTCCGCAGGCCGGTTAATTAGACTTTTATTACCTCGTCGTGTGCAGTGTTGTGTGTGAAGTCCTGCAGTCATCCAATTTGCTAGGACAGTGCGCTAATGCCGCTCATTGGAAATAATTAAATAGCTACATTTTGTGGATTCAAAGGACGATCTTTTTACCAATACAATAGATGATTAACTATCTTCTTTTTCCCAGATGCAGTTTGATAATGAACTATTTAGCATTTAAAATAGCTTGACTGATTAGATTGCCAGGCTTTATGATAGAGATGCATATATTGGATTTAATTTAGATTACTTCCTACACCCCGTTGCATTAATCACCCACAAACCTCATACCAGCACTGGAGAGACGAAGACAGTGTACACGCCATGTATGTAAGACAATGGGACATCTGTTGGGGTTGGAGCGTCTGCTGCGGAGTAAGTTCCAGATCTGAGGTGTCTGGAGGGGGACTGAAGGGAAGAGGGCAACACAACCAGAGAGAGAGACCAAGAGGCCGTGGGCCTGTGGGATTAATCTTCAACTCCAGGAGAACAGAGCAGGAAGATGTCTATGACAATGCCACAGCAGATGTTTTGGGATGCTTTGTCTTTACCTGGGATTAAAAGGCTAAGTGAACAAGATGCCTGCTTCTGTGGTTTTGTTTTGTTCCTTTTGTTCTCTCTTCTCGTGTCCCTGCTTATCTCTGGAGCTGCGATAATGCCAGCCCATTAGTGTGTGCGTGCACGAGGGGATACACATTCCCGATGCCATCTCTCTGCTACGTGTCAGGCCAGCAGCAGACAGTTACAGCAGTGTTTTATTTTGTGTTTCAGCAGCAGAGGGAGAGTGCGGTGGCAATTGAGGTGGGGAGGGGGGATTATGAGCAACAGCCAGGCAGGGAGGCTGCGGACTGGGGGGTGTAATTGTAGATGCATTATTATTGAAGCCACAGTAATTTAGCTTGAGGACTGAAATGGATAATGGAAATTGGCTATTGGTGTGGCCAGGCTGCAGGGTCAGCAAGTCCCCTATGTGTCTGACAATCTGGGAATAAACTGGCAGGGAGTGCTGTTGGGGGGGTAAGTGAAGGCCTATGAAAACAGTTGTTGGCAGAAGTCTGGTGGTGCTGTAACCACATGACCCACAGAGCTTCCTCCAGACTGGTGATGTAGGGGGCAGTCTGTACTGGGGGGCTGATAACTGCCTCACGCTTATTTCACTGTGTGTGTATTGTTTCTCGTTCAAAGTCCCTTACGTATGTTACAAAACAAGTGCAGCTAAGCAGAGGCTCTGGGTGACTTCAGGGTGAATATGGAGAGATCACAGCAGGGCCGTGAGAATTTACTACACTGCCCTTATGACATCACAGATGCTACCAGAGTGGATGAAAGCTGACTGTGTGGCCCTGGGTTAAATCACAATCCTCACCCTATTGCCAGCTGTTAAATTGTAAAATACAAGCCCCAGTTCTGGATCACTACTGGTAAATAGAGGTCTAGCAATATGGGAAAAGACGTGCAGTGAAGCAGGAAATGCCTCAGCCGTGAGGAAGTGGGGATACACAACGCTCAGCTGCCAGTGGGTCTTCAGTGGTGGGCAGTGTCACTGTGCGTACTTCTTTAAATTGTGCAGTGAAAACCCAGGGAGTCTTGCATACTCGTACACCTGACTATTTTAAGCCGTTCGATAGTAATCATGATGTTTTAAGTGTGTGTGTGGTAGTGCTGCCCTATGATTGACTGGCATCCTGTCCAGAGTGTCCACTACCTTACGCCTTGTGTCTGCTGGGTTGTGCTCTGGGTCACCGCCACCCTGTACTGGATTGAATATGAATGGATATTACAAAAGAACAAAAAAATAAATAAATCAGGTTATCAGTTCTGGAGGAGCTGGGCTGTTTTTTTTTTTTTATCACAGAACAAAGAGTCGACCTCTCTTTTATGAAGGAGTCGGCGACTGATCTCATTACCTCGTCCTCCGCAGCGCTGCAGCGACAGCTTGTTGTACCAGCGGTTATCTGACAGCTGCTTCCGACGAGTGAGCTCTGAAAGCCGATCGAGATAACGGTCCGCAGAGTAGAAAGGGGTAGTACCGTAATTTTTTTTTTTTTCTTTCTTTTTTAATATAATTTATAGACTGAGGGTGCAAGCCCAGGGAATTAGTGTTATGAATTCAGGGTAGGTTTACCAGATGCTGCGATGATAAATCCGGAGGGGAGAGGGGTGAGAAACCATCAGCAGATCTGGAAGTCGACGAGCCAAACGCTTCTACTTCCATCAGTGAAATTAATCTGCCTTGAACAGATTAGTGCTACATGGCTGGAAAGGCACATCAGCCCTGGCAACAAATAAATTAAAATATTAAAAATACATTGTCTCTCTCTCTCTTTGCTCCCCGTGCTGTGGCATTAATGGAGCAGGGTGTGTAAAGGAGGGCTTTTAATTTAGTATTTTCTCTTGGTGAAAATACAACTACATTTATTTTTATGTTTTCATTTGTCTGTTCTGTTCAAGTATTGGCAGCAGAGAGATGTCCTTCTCTGGCTGAAAGGGACCGGCGTGGGGAGGCAGGAGAGAGAAGGATTGAAACGTTGCCTGGTAAAATACATTTTCAGTATTTGTCGATGTAAAAATGGCGCCTCTCAACACGGAACTGTTTGATTTTTTCAACAAAACCAAAAAAATTATAATAAAAAAAGCCCATTCCCATTTTAACACCTCAGGGTACATGACACAGTGTGGCATGTACCCTGGTTTGGGATTTCTGTCCCAGTGCAGAGGGTCGCCCCCTAGTGCTGCACCAAGACATGATCAACAGCCCCTGTGCAGAGGAGGGAGAGGGGGCCGGGGTTCAGAGGGACCTGGCCTTCGTCGGGGGGCCGTGTCAGTCCTATAACACCACCTATATACCCATCACCCCTTGCCCGCTCCAAATGATTGAAAAAAAAAAAACTGACGCATGTTCTTTCAGTTTATTTCATCAGTCATCCCCCGTCCCCCTCCCGTGACTTGTTTCCCTTATTAATCCCGTGAAGCATGTCCCATTAAGTTTGATTCTCGGCGTACGTCTCATCCACGACGTCCTTCATTAATGACTACTTTCATCTCGTTAAGCCTCGTCTCTCCGCTAAGCACAGTGGGGACCCCGCCGTGCGTTGTGAGCGGAGACGGTCACACCCCGCTGCAGCCCATTAGTCTGCTGGGCTGCGTCTCCCTTCACGTGGCGTCTGTAATAATTATTTTCCACTTTGGTCTTCATAGCTGCGATTTTTCATTTTTTATTTTTAATGATTTCTTGAGTGGTAATTGCACAACTTGCCGAAAAAGATACAAACACAAATGCGTGGGTTAAGAGGGTCTGTAATGTGACTCTTACGAAACTGGTATAACGTAGTGATGCATCCCCTGGGGTTTAGACCCCAGGCCAACTGCTGAAGAGTCTCAGGGAGCCCTGGGGTTAGGTCTTTAAATTTGTCTGGTGATGGGGTTAATCAGATCCAGCTAATGCAGAGTTAATTGGCTCCTTTAATGAGTTAAGGACTCTGTTGGGAGGAAAGCTGCAGACCCCGTGGTGCGTGTTGGCATGATCAGTGTAAACTGGGATTATCAGACAGGAAAGAGTCAAACCGAAGAAATGGAGAATCTTGATGAGCCAATCATATTTAAATTGAATATACATTTTTTTTAAAGCAGTCTTGCACTTCTAATTACATTCATTTAATCGGCAGATAATTGTCCCTCATTTAAGTCCATTTATTTTCAGCTAGTTTTATTTTTTATTTTTTAGCAATTAACAAACTTTTTCAGCTTAGATTTGGGCTTTTTCGTGTGTTTTCTGGAAACGATAAGAATAATGTAATTTGTAAGTGGGTGGATTTTAATTAGTCTTGGCCACCTGGGTTTTGTTTTATGTGGTCTATTGTCTTTCCTGGTCCATTTTTCCTGATATTTTTTTATACTTGTTTAATGTATTTGATATCTAGGATTGTTTCATGGTTGGCGCTAACTATGAAGGCGTAATCTTCATATCAATAAAGGAAAATGTGAAAGACTGCACAATATTTTTTTATTTACTTCTCTATACACTCACCTACAGGATTATTAGGAACACCTGTTCAATTTCTCATTAATGCAATTATCTAACCAACCAATCACATGGCAGTTGCTTCAATGCATTTAGGGGTGTGGTCCTGGTCAAGACAATCTCCTGAACTCCAAACTGAATGTCTGAATGGGAAGGAAAGGTGATTTAAGCAATTTTGAGCATGGCATGGTTGTTGGTGCCAGACGGGCCGGTCTGAGTATTTCACAATCTGCTCAGTTACTGGGATTTTCACGCACAACCATTTCTAGGGTTTACAAAGAATGGTGTGAAAAGGGAAAAACATCCAGTATGCCGCAATCCTGTGGGCGAAAATGCCTTGTTGATGCTAGAGGTCAGAGGAGAATGGGCCGACTGATTCAAGCTGATAGAAAAGCAACTTTGACTGAAATTACCACTCGTTACAACCGAGGTATGCAGCAAAGCATTTGTGAAGCCACAACACGTACAACCTTGAGGCGGATGGGCTACAACAGCAGAAGACCCCACTGGGTACCACTCATCTCCACTACAAATAGGAAAAAGAGGCTACAATTTGCACAAGCTCACCAAAATTGGACAGTTGAAGACTGGAAAAATGTTGCCTGGTCTGATGAGTCTCGATTTCTGTTGAGACATTCAGATGGTAGAGTCAGAATTTGGCGTAAACAGAATGAGAACATGGATCCATCATGCCTTGTTACCACTGTGCAGGCTGGTGGTGGTGGTGTAATGGTGTGGGGGATGTTTTCTTGGCACACTTTAGGCCCCTTAGTGCCAATTGGGCATCGTTTAAATGCCACGGCCTACCTGAGCATTGTTTCTGACCATGTCCATCCCTTTATGACCACCATGTACCCATCCTCTGATGGCTACTTCCAGCAGGATAATGCACCATGTCACAAAGGTCGAATCATTTCAAATTGGTTTCTTGAACATGACAATGAGTTCACTGTACTAAACTGGCCCCCACAGTCACCAGATATCAACCCAATAAAGCATCTTTGGGATGTGGTGGAACGGGACCTTCGTGCCCTGGATGTGCATCCCACAAATCTCCATCAACTGCAAGATGCTATCCTATCAATATGGGCCAACATTTCTAAAGAATGCTTTCAGCACCTTGTTGAATCAATGCCACGTAGAATTAAGGCAGTTCTGAAGGCGAAAGGGGGTCAAACACAGTATTAGAATGGTGTTCCTAATAATCCTTTAGGTGAGTGTATGTGTGTCTGTGAATATATGGATAGTGTGACTAATACAGCTCTGGAAAAAATTGAGACCACTTAACATTGATTTGAATTGGAGTGGTCTCTTAATTTTTTCCAGAGCTGTATATATATTTTCAAATGTTAAAAAAATTACAAAAAAAAGAAGAAAAAAGCAGCGCACACAGTTTATGTAGATAATGCAGGGGACTGAATATCTTAAGTTGCATGGATCATGCTTACATGTTTTTCTGAAATGTTTTTATCGGAAAGCAACACTTTTCTGATGGTGTGCTTCACACATGCAAGCGGCCCTTATTTCCTACTTGGCCCCACTGCTGTGGTCTGCAGAAGTGTCTTCTACTCCCTACAGGACAAACATTCATGCCACTCTCAGCACAACGTCTATCTGGGTTTGTCATGAATCTTCGTGTTTGAACGTATTAAGTGTTGTACTGGGTAGCCATTGCTGCAGCCAAGCGGCTTGGGATGAGTCCAGCGGCTCTCCTACTGACAGCCGGGAGACAGAAATTAGGAGAGTGAGAGAGAGAGAGAGAGAGAGAGAGCGACACGCACAGAGACACTGAGGGGTTTTACACTCATCCCATTCAGACCTGGACACCGGACTCTGCTGAGAGGTAATAATAGTGATGTGTGTGGGGGAGGGAAGGAGAAATGGAGAGCTAGGCAGAAGAAAAAATACAGAAATGGGGGGTGTTGTAGTGAGAGAGAGAGAGAGAAGAGGTAGGGAGGGGAGGGTGATGGCAGGTAAGTAGGTGCGATGGAGGCAGGGAAGGATCCCGAAAATTAATTGTGAGTCCCAACCCAGAACCTCTCTCTCTCACACACAGACACACACACACACAATCTCTCTCTCTCTCTCTCTCCCTCTCATACACACTTTCACACAGTGTCAGAGAAACTGTAGAATCAGCGAGTTCAGAGACGCTGCAGAACAGACGGACGCAATGACATTTCGCTGCTATTTACTGAGCTCGGGAGCCGGCTGCTGTGGGAGGACTTCCTGCCATTCCTGACGCCATGTCTCTCATTTATCACTTTCAGCGACGCACATGCTCTCACACACTCACACTCTCTCTCACACACGCACACACACACACACACACACACACACACACACACGCACACCTACCTGCCTGCCCCTCTCGCTCCCCGAGCCAGACGGAGCACTGTTAGGATAAACAGAACACAATGTCCACAGCTGACACTAACCCCCGCAGCGCCTGCTTTATATCCAGGTTTCGCTGACATGACTCCAATTTACCCAAACTGACTTGTTAATGCATAAACCCCGGCCCGTTCCCAGGGCTGCGGGGATTCTCCTCTCAGTTCTGGAAACATGATTGCACACAGTAAGCAGATGTACTTTGAGATATAAGACTTGTGAAATCCCCCCCCCTAATTGAATTAGATAAATCTGTAGCATCTGTAGCTGTTTTTTGTTTTTTTTAATCCCAGCTTAAGAGTTTTCTGTGTGAGCTGGCAATTTCTACTTCTCTTACGTTCCCTGCAGTACAGTTTCTCATGCTAACACTGGTTTATGAATTGGTGTTGCATTGCACTTCTGAACCCTTGTGGATGACTCTCAGAAACCACAGGAAGGTTCATTATCAATATAGCCATGTTCACCTCATCCCCTGAAAGTGTCAAGGCAAGGAAATCAAATGTTTTGAGAACTGAGTGTCTGTCTGCTTCAGACTTCTCAAGACACAGCAAGAAAGGCAGACACACACACAGGCCCTGTATGAGGTGTTCCCTGAAGCTTTGCAGATCTTTAGTTTTAAACCGGTATTTATTTCTTTATTTATGTATGTATGCTTTTGATGGCAAGACAACCTCTCATTATTGTTCAAAAATAAAACCCGAGTACATTTCCCCCAGCTGTACCGCGGCCCTCTGGCTTGCGAGAGTGCCGTGTGTTTATTTATAGCCACTCTCCCTGTAATGAGATGGGTTTTGAACTGGCTGTACAGGACAGGAACTCTGGGGATCAGATTTGTGATTTTGGTGTTTTTTTTAACAACCTCCAATTGTATCTTCACACATTGCCCTGTCTGTCATTTTGCACTTTGGGCAGTTACATATTCTTGCTGTCTGTGGGAGGCATATATATATATATATTTGAGTGCAGTGGCTCTTGCTAAGTTCAATACATCTGCTTGTGTAATTGTGGTGCTGATGGGGTTTTGCACGTGTGCGTTTCATAAGTGCTGTTATTGGTATTATTTTGCAAGTCTTTTCAGCACTGACTCGGGCAAGATCTTTTTCTATACATTGTCTTTATGACTTACACAGAATAATTCAGTACCCTCTGTCTGCAGCTAAAATAAACAGACAAACCATCGGGGGGTGGTTTACAGATTCCGTTTTAGCTTTAAATCCATGTATTTTCCTCTCTATGCATATTTTTGCAGTCACCAACGTTTGGATCAACTTTACTAGCCCCCTACAACCCCTGTGCCAGGAGAGCAGAGATGGGGGGCCCTGTTTGCGCGCACACTCTGAGATACGTGCTGTCAGGCCCCCACACTCCTTTAGGAAAAATAAAATAAAAATCTATTCCCATCACACACCTCCAGCTGAGCTAAAGTGATTTTTGCGCACTTTAAAATAACTGTGCCTGTTTGTATTTGAGGACGACATTGTGGATGTCAGGACCTGTCTTTTCATCTGCGATACTTTAGTTGAAGGCGAAAGAGGAGGTCTGTGTTTCCGAGAGCTGGCGCCTGCCCGGGAAGCTCACGGCCGTGCTGAATAATTGCTGCCGTGGAGATAATCACCCCCATAGAGGGCAGATTTGATAAGACATCTAATTATTGTACCTATACAGTCAACAAAGCCAAGAGAGCACGGCAGCCCCTCAGATAACATTCAGTCCCTGTCCGCTTTCTGGTGTGAGGCTGGCGTATCGTGACACGTGTTTAATGTAATCCTATTCCTTAGCCTGGAGCAGAAAAAATAAATAAAAAATGTAGTAGTTCAAACTATAGGATTTTGATCTTCTACATGATCACAGCTGCACAGCTTTAGCACCGTACCTGAGCACTGGAGTACGGTGCTCTGAGGTCCTGGCTAATTATATGGAAGATATTCGTGTTTCAGGTTCTTCCGGATCTGTCTTGTAAATGGTGTGTTTTCTTTCTTTCTTTGAGTTTTCCTCTCTGCAAAAATGATCAGAGACAATTAAATATATGTTCTGAAATTATGCATCATGATCTTAAAGTGCTGATGGTGCTAATGTCACAGTTGCCTTTTCTGTCCTGCTCTGCTTTGTCAGTCAGGCTGTGAGAGAGTCTGTCAGTGTGTCAGAGTGAGATCGGCCTCTACGGCGCACTCGAAAAAAGACTTGTTTTTAGCTGCCTTGACATTGGCAATGCTTCTGTGCTAGCATTCACAGAAGTTGAGTATAACAAGCTCTCCGGGAGAACACAGAACAATGGTTCAGTAAGTAGTTCCGTAATTATTTATTCTTCTGACGCCTCTTCCCTTGTCTTCTGGCGGACAAGTTGTTTAAAGTTAAATTATGCAAAGTGTCTGACAGTGGGGATGTGGTGGTGGGGGGGGGAATTAACATTAATGGCCGTGCAATTATTTTGTTAGATGATGTCTGTGACATGCAGGGCAGAGATTGTCAGCGGGCGAAGGCAGAAGTCTCTGTGATTTGACTTGTTATTCCCGCAGTGGCAAGAAAACAACACAGCTAGCCACTAACATCTGACAACTCTGAGCATCCTCTGAGTGTGCATGAAACCTTAAAACCCCCATAAACCAGAAAGGGAAGCTAATTTGGAAAGCCCTACTATGTCATCAGTAGAAGTATATCAACAGAAATATCCCTAAGCACTGCCGGCTTGAGTTAATCAGCTCTCATTTCTTCCAGTTCATTTCCGCGCAGATGGATGTGCTTAATGTTAACGCTGCAAATAGCAGAGCAGCGTCCTGTCGTGAATCCCTCTCCATCGCTTGTAATGCAGGAGAGCCACAGCCAGCGGTACAGGGGTAGCCCTCGAAGCTGTGTGGGTTCAGGGGGTGTTTGGACTCTGACGCACTAGGCCTGCCTGCTGTCTCCTGTGTTTAACTGAACTAACGAGCTGAGGTCAGGGTCTGGGGGTATTTGCCTTCACAGACTTGTCTACGGCAGCCTGGCATCCACGGCAGATGACTGGCATTTGGTCTCTCATCTCTCGAGTGCCCTGCCCGTTTTGTCTTCTCTGAGATGCGTCATTCTGCGCCAGAATCATTGCCTGACAGTTTCAACAGAGGTAGCTCCTGGGAGAGAGGTCCTTGACTGGGAGATTGGCCAAGGCTCGAGTTGTAGACTGTAGGCTGTGCTTCTCTTATATATATATATATATATGCCTCAAAATGTGTAGAGAAAATGATCACTATAGTTAATCAAGTTCATCCTTTATCTTGTTATTTATTTATTTTACTCTTTATTCAGGGAGTAATTTTAATTGTTATAGCCTGGCCATGGGGATTTTATTAATTTAATTAATTTAGGAACTGCTCAGATTGAGACATGGAACAGGTGCTTCAATTAAATTCCCAGGAATTCCGCAATGAACAGAATAAATCTTTTTATCAGAGACCCCAGAAATTTCATTTTCAGGACAAAAAAAAAAAAGAAAGAGATACAAAATTAATTGCTTTACTTTAGATGCATTTGTTCCTAGTAATGGCTTTTTACAGTTACTAACCGTGCCAGTCGGTGGATGTGTTCATAATGATTAATGACTCGACCACAGTTATTATATTACCGCCTCAGAAACGCAGGACTGCTCAGTGAGAGAGTGAAACGAGTGGAGGGTGTTTCTTCTCAGGGGGTGGGAGGTTACAGACCCTTAGTCTCGATTCACATCTTCATTCAGACCCGCTCATCTGAGTCAACTCGGCGTCTCCTCATCCTGATTCGAGAGAAGAGAAGAGCTGATCTGATTGGTTAACAGTGTTGTGTTGCCACTCCCCTTGTATACAGACACATGGACCTCTGTCACCCTCTGCGCAGCAGCTCAGAATTGTATTGCAGGTGGCAGACTCTTACAAAATAATGAATCAATGAACTGGCCGGTGCAGACATGCAGGAGGTTGACTGGAAAACCGCTCCGAGTCGGTTTCCTTCACGCGCTTGGGCTGGTTTTGGTTTGGGGCAATGGTTGCGATCCATGGATGTCCTTTCATTCTTCGCCTGGAGGGCAGGCAACCATTAGGCCTTGCACCCCCCAGAGGTTTATTTTATCCCCTCCTTGGAGCCTAATGGTTCAGTACTTCCTGGTGTGGTCCTTTGTTTAGGTGCTGTACCCGTGGCATGGAGACAGCAGTTCCAAAGCACCCCCCGCCTGCTGAGCTGCCTCCTGCCCCACACTGATCTACGAAGGCTCGCCAACGGCACAAAACCCAAACGGAATACGGAACAAGCCGTGGATTCGCTTTTCATCACGAGACACGCTTTGACAAAGTGGATGTGTCTCTGGGCATCGTTTTGTATTTGAAACAGTGTGTTTTTAGGGTGTGGAGAGACTCGGCGTGGCCCCTCCTGGGCCCCGCGTCTGCTTCCGAATGAAAAAAAGAGGCGAGCGCTCATTATTCTGGCTGTCAACAAGAGGCAATTTAATCTGTCATGTCGAATGCGTTTGCTTGAGGGTGCATTGAACATTGTTATTATTTAATCAAGTCTCGGTGCAGAGAAGAGAGGAGGTGATATGGGGGCTGTCGCGGGGAGGAAATCGAATTTGTGTCACTTTTCTGGTTGCCTTTGTTTTTTAACCTTGTGTTCCCAGTCTGGCTGCTGGGAGGTAAACTGTGCTGGTATGTGTTACCACCTATGCAGGCTCGATCCCCTCAGCCTCTCGTGCGCCCTTTGTCTCCCTCGTCTCCTGTCACTAATTCGTTTATGATCCTGTTCCTCTCACCAGGGGAGCTCTGCCCCAGCTGAGACAGTGTGCTGCAGCCGGCTCTTCTTAACAAGGGTTTTAAAAGCCGTGGGGTGAGAGACATGCCAAGCGTCACAAGAGGGGCAGCTCCTTTTATCAACTGGAGCTTGCCAACTGCTAGTGGGTGACTGGTTGGTGACATTCCCCTTCAAGGCATGTTACTCAGTAAATCGGCACATTGCTTGAGTTATTTTGGGCCTTATTGGTCCCCCTCAGTCGTTGCCCTTCTGAGTCCCTGCCCCCTTTCTATGACATCACACCCCAGTTCTGTGGGTTTTAACATCCTGGATAATAGCAATCATTGGAGAAACAGTGACATTTAATCCTCACCCTCCTGCACTGGACAGCAGAGGGCACATTCAGGTGTGTGTAGTTGGGGGTGGCGTAGTGGGGAGCATGCTCCCTTTTTCTCCTGCGGGTCTAGAAGAAGTGTCAAGTGGCCGGACTTGGAATCTGCACCCATTTTACTAGAAGGCGATGTTTTAATGCCCGATATTTGGTCTGTATCTGTGTGTGTCTGTGTGTACCTGTGTGTGTAGCTGTGTCTGTGTTTGTATGTGTGTATCAGTGTTATGTGTAACTGTATCCCTGTATTTCTATGTGTGAGTGTCTATCTGTGTCTCTCTCTCTCTCTCTCTCTCTCTCTCTCTCTGTCTGTGTCTGTATCTGTGTCCTGATGCTACGGTCTCTGGCACATGAAGGTTTCCTGGAGCTGCTTCCCTGCTGAGAGTGATTGAAGTTTTTTGCTTTGTTCGATCTTTTTCTGTTCTTTTTTTTTAATCTTCCTTGCGTTCGTATTGTATTCCCCGCCCGCTGTCTACCTTGGGGATTAGAAATGTCACTCTTTATTGGGCAGCTGTCTCTGTAGTGTCTCAGGCTGATGCATGTTAAACTGGCTCTCGCAGTCTCTCCTGTGCACTGAGACACTGTGCACTGCTGGGCATGTATGTTTGTATGTATGTTATTTAGTTTCCCGAATGCCTGATGTAGTTGTGGCGAGCTCAGCTACCACGGCGGGTCAGTTTTACAGGAGTGTAACCAGGGTAAGTAGTGTGATGTAACAGGGTCGATCTTCACACACTCAACATCACTGTATCGCACTGTGTAACTCCATGGGTCCTTGTGAGTTTGTAATGAAAAAGTGTTTTTGCAGGAGAGTTCCCTTGTTGACTAAAGACATTAATAATAAAGACATGAATAATATGAATAATAATACATCGACACAGGGTCACATTACAAATAACTTTTATTCATGAAAATATGGTTGATAGCAGCAAACAAGTGAAACTCCAAACAGCACAGAACCGCGAGACAGTCAAGGAGACAAATAGAGGTAACAGCCTAGGTTGTGTGTGTGTATTTGTGTGTGTAAATATATATATCAAATTAAAGTAAAACACAAAACTATACACTGAACAGAGATCAAACCAGCCTGACTGAGGACGACACTGAGGTGGCGAGATGGCAGTCACTGAATACACCGATCCACTCACAGTTTGTAAAATATATACACCCCCACCCCATGTAATCACACCTCCCCAAAATCCCCCCCCCTAGCCTTCCTCCTTCAGCCCCCTCTCGCTGTATTAAGATGTCAGGAGCAAATTCGCTCTTTGACGGTTGTCAGCCAGGTACAGTGATGCTGCCATTTATGTGCTGGGGCTTGTTAGCGGTAGTGATTGACAAATCCCTGGAGGAGGTTTGAGTTTTGAACACAGCTCTGTCTGCTGCTGACGAGGGCCCTAGCAAAGCACTGTGATCATATATATAAATAATTTACTTTACAAAATGTATATATAAGTCTGCAAATAATAAAATATATGCATGGTAAAAAAATATATAATGTACAGATAGTGGAAATATAAATGGAAACGCCTGGATAAATGAGGGACACCAAGTATATATATATCAAATGTGGCTCATGCATCAATTAAGCAAATAACATCCCAGCATGCTTAGGGTCATGTATAAGAATGCTGGCCAGGCCTGGTTGCCTATAACAATGACTAGCATGGCTGCAAGAGGAGACCTCAGTGCCTGTGATAGAGGTGTGTTGGGGTGCGTTTGGCAGGAGCTTCAGTGACTGAGACAGCTCAACTTGCTGATTCACGAGCAGCAGTGTTTAAGGTGATGTCAGCATGGAACTCTGAGGGAACGACATTATCAGCAAACGACCACAGTGGAAGGAAGCGCAGACTCCAGGATGCATGTGAATTGCAAAACAGGCGAGCAACTGAAGATCATTTCACTGCAGAATGCTAATATCTACTGAATGGTAATGAGTGAACATCTTCAGCCCATGTGGCAGCATTCCTTTCCTGCCCAGAGGGGTGTCGTTCAGGATGCTCCCATCCACAGAGCAGGTGTGGTCCCCCAGTGGTTTGATGAGCATGACACTGATCTTATCCATATGTCATGGCCTTCTGTGTCACCACATCTGAACCGAGTCAAGCATTTATGGGATATTCTGGAGTGATGCCCAAGGCAACGCTTTCCACCTCCGTCAACCAGGTGTGAGTTGACTGAATGGTGCCTGATGCTGGTAGACTCTGCCACAGCACAAACAGGCCATACTTGCCACATGTGGTGGCTCAGACCATCTTAAGGGAATACATTGGTTTCCATTTCCATTTCCTGTATGTTGGCAAATTCAGTTGCATTTGCAAGGGTCTCCCCAGCTTTACTGCTGCGCTCCTGGTGTTGCTGTCCCCAGGCCGGAGACCACTGGGACACAGCAGCTGTCCTCGTCTCGGGGTGGGCGCGCTGATCCTCTTCCTCCGAGATGCTTTTCACATGCTTGCAGAGGGAGAGTGTGTGTGAGAGGCGGCCAGAAACAGCGAGACCGAGCCTGGGTGACGATCTGAGATTGAATTGACGGCACTGCCCCGCTGTTCACCTCAATCATATACCACTCGTATCCTCCTGCCCTCCAGCAGGTTTCATTTCTAATATGGCAGAAAGTTAAAAAAATGTCCTGAATCGCAGAGCGGCGTCTTCAGCTCTCCCTGCTCTCTGGGTGACTTACAGACTTGAGGTGAATACAAGTGTACATCAACCGAGCCAAGAAATGAGAAGCTGTATGTTCCTAGTCTGAGGTGTGTGGGTTTCTGTCTCTCTCTCCTTTTCATGGTTTTACATTGTGTTTGCATGGGGGGGTGACTGTCGGTGACTGACAGGGTTTTCACGAAGGAAAATAAACAGTGCTTGGCTGCAAAACCTCAAATAGTCTGCTTGTTCTGCTGATGGCAGATGGCCGAAACGAGGGGGAAATTAATTTCTCGGTGGGTTGTCGGTGACAGCCAAGCGGCAGACAGTGGATGCAGATGTGATTGTAAAGCTACTGACAGGAGTGTTCGGGGGCACAGGAAGGAAGGAAGGAAGAAAGACTAAGTTCATGTGAATCTTGACATCTTTGCAATTCTTTTGCAAAGGACAAGCCTCCTACACCAGGTTCACCTGGTATGACAATAGATCTGTGCACTTTTGCCACGGTTCTGTTGAGGACATATCTCAGGTCCATTAATAAACCCAGCTAGACCACAGCATAAGATGTCTAAGAAATATTGATCTAGGCGGAATTCCTATGGTGCAGTAGAGCACAGATGCAGGTTGAGCCCACAGAAATCCACAGTGTTAAAAATGTGAGCGTCCGGTGGCGAATGTCCCAGGGTGACCACTGACCCAAACCACTGGGCAAGTGTTGGGCTTGTTTATAGTCATTACCACACATAAATAAAAGGGCATTTGTAAATTGTGCTTTTTTTATATATACAAAGTCAGTAGTTTCACAATTTACTATACCTGGTGGGAGTTACGAAGGTATAGTAAAAATTCTGCAAAGACCGTACTGGTACATTTTCATTCTTGTTTTCATTTATTTTAACATGGTTTTCTTACCATTTTAACTTGTAAAAATTATCTCTTCCAGTTTGTTACCTCACAGATTCACACAGACTGGCAATAAGAGAAGAACTATAATGTACAAACAGAGAGGCACGGTACAGCACTCACCACAAGAACACATGGACAGGGGCACAGGGTTGGTCAGCCACAAATGAATGCCAGCGAAGCGCCGTCGTATTCTCGCTCACGCTGAGCAGTGTAAACTGGTGAGCCCAGGACCCGGAGGGCAATGGTGTCGTCTCTTCTGCGGGGGTGGCCGTAAAGAGAATAAAAACTGTTAGTTTTCTGTTTTGGTTTTTGCCTGCCCCGGTGGTTTGTTGGTAAGGTCTTGTTTCTATTGCACATCAAAATGACCATGAAAACCAGCGCTGTTGGGAATCCCATTCTTAGGTGGCCTATTTACAAAAATACCGCTCACAGCAATACGTACTGCTCAGGACAAGGCCTGCTCCTCCATTGTCCAGTGTCTTGGAGCTCTGCTAGTCCAGTCTGCCAAGGCAACAGCAGTCAAAGTAGGGGGGGCATCCCTGTGTTTCCAGGGCCACAGTCACCCACTTGTTCATATACTTGAGGGGAAAAGCCATCATCATCATCTTCTCATTGGGGACTCCGTGAGTGCTGGGAAATCATGGAACACAAATAAAGGCAAGAGAACCTGTTGCTCTTCCAAGCCCAGGAGCTGTTCACCACAGTGACTTGAGTGCAGCTTGGGGTCAGCACCAGCAGGGGGGGGCTGTGTGTTTATACACGGTGAATGTGTAGGTCTGTAGATATAGGTGTAGGTATCATTACCATGGGGAAATCAGTGGAAACGTTTTGGGGAGGCTTTCATCCAGCAGTAGACTGACAAAAGCTGAGGAAGAGACCTGTATTTGTATATCTATATATCTAAGTGTGCGCGTGTGTGTGTGTGTGTGTGTGTAAATGCAGATCAGGCACAGTACTGCACAAGTCAGTCAGCCCAAGAGACGGTAGCGGCTCGGTCTGCCCCTCTGAGGCCATTTATAGCTCTCCAGCAGGACCTTGTTCTGCCCATTCGGGGAGCACCAGCACAGCCCAGGGGCAGCAGAGGAAGTCAGTACTCGGGTTCAGTACATCTGCAGAGGACTCAGGCGAGGCATGGCACAGAGCCACAGAGTCCAGGCAGTTGTGGGTGTGTGGGGGGGATCCATCTCTCCCTGCACACTGGAGGAACAGTCCAGGCATCTGTCTGTCTAAAGCAGGCAAAGACCCTCGGGCGGTGAGAGCGCTGTCGCCCTTTCATGCAGCAGAATTGCCTTGTGGTTTACTGCCTCAGAAACGCACAGCGGAGACTCGTGACTTCACTTGGTATACCAGGAATGCTCTTGTGCGAATGTGTTTTCTATTTTAATTTAAATCGCTATTTGTTGATGCGTGTATGTATTTCTTCTTGCCAGAAATAGTCAACTTTCTCAGACTGTGCCTCCACTGATTGCAATTCCTCTGCAGCCGGGTTATTTTAATGTTTAATTTAATGTCGTTAAATTATCCTGTATTAATATTTTATCATTCCCCTGTCTGGCTCTGTAGTGGATAGCCTGTCACTGGTGGGTAAAGCTGTTAATGGGACTGGCACAATGCGGCACGCCAGTTAAACACAGAGTCTGCATGAATGTATGTTTCTTGTGTAAACTGAGTCGCCTGGATAAGGGCTAAGAAATAAATAATAATAATACATTGACAGGCCCACAGAAACAGCATCTCTGTGTGTGTCTCTTACACTTCAGCTAGTTTGATGTTCTGGTGTTTTTATCGATTCAATAATCTGTATGTCACTGCTAATCCTAAGAACAAATGGGCTATAAATGGCAAGAGGAAAGGAAATGGATATCTGGGTTATAAAGCTTGAATGTTTGTTGACTCAAAACTACTACTACTACTGTTATTGTTATAGTGTTAGAATTGTCCTGGTGCGCTGTTTATTTCTGGGTTTCCTTACTGAGCTGCAGTTGGCTTCCGCAAATAATAGAATTGAACTGGAAACGTGCCCGAGGTGCTGTGACCAGTTTATCACCCTCCCCAGCTCCCCTGTGTCTCAGTGGGTACGGACAGTCCCAAGCCCAGCAGGGGAAACCGATCCCTCTCTAAAGCCACGGAGCCATAATGCCTTCCAAATACCTCCATTAATCTGCACAACAGGTGGACCATAACCACAGCCCCCACCCCCGACCTCTGATGCTCACATTGGTGGCCGTGTGCTGTTGTTACCAGTTGCTTGGTTCTGCGTTCCAAACAAACTCAGGAATCCCAAATGCCACGCTGTAATTGTTCGTCTGCAGGGCTCTAGCGGCGATCAGACTGGGAGCCGCAACTGCAAAATGATATGTTAAAATATGCAGAGCCCAAAGGAACCCTGCGCGTGAAGTCCCGTTTTATATAGATATTTTTTATACATAACTCTTTATGCACAATATTTACAAACACTCTTGCATTGTTGGTCTTGTTAGGCTCTGTTGTCAGAGCCAGCTGTCTCCTGCCCTGGGGCCCGCTTGCTGGAGAGTGCTGCTGTTCACATGGCAAGACAAACTTGGCAGGATCCCGTGCGCTCGATGCTGCGGTGGCGTGCGTGTCAGAAGCTCACTGTGGTGCTGCAGAAGTGGGCCGGGCCTGAGTTCTGGGGCTGGGCTGGGCTGGGCTGGAGCTGGGCACCTCAGGGCTCGCTGGGGTTTTCCCAGCATCTGCAAGATGAAAACCCGAAATTGTCGCAGTGTTTTTGAGAGAGACTGGCACTCTTTGGGTGTTGCCCATTTGGTTTCAGCACTGGGGGAGGTTAGGGGGTGAAGAACCCTGGCTAGCTAGCAAGTGATGATGGTGTGTCAGTCTGGTAGGGGCGTTGTGTGAGCAGCCTGTTGGCGATTGATTGGAGCACGGGACCAATGCACATGGTTTTGGAGACCCTGCAAGACGTCCCCTGTGGAAGGTGAGCTGTTCCTGTACTGGGGGTGGTGCAGGGGGCGTCCCCTTAAAGGTTAATCCACATGTTGATTATGAAGTTGTTGGGGGATTGGTTTTGGGGTCAAAGCTGGGCTGCGGTGGGGGGACACAGCTAGACCCCGGGCTCATGAGTTACAGAGCGGCTTCCCTATGGAGTGGGGGAGCGGAACTGGCTGATGCTGCTCTGTATCTGGGATGGGTTTGTTCTGTTTGTTAGTTTTCTCTGTTGGGTGAGGGGACAGGTCTAAGACATGTTGGTGTTGGAGTAGAAGCTGGATGTCTCCGACACGGTTTTGGAGACGCTGCGAGACGAGCCGTTGGATGTGAGATCCAGGGACAGCCTCTTGGCCCGCAGGCCCTCCTCGGGGTCCTCGTCGATGGCGTTGACCACGGTGGATACGGTGGTCTCCATGCGGCTCACCTTGTACATGCTGTTCTGCGTGTGCAGGTAGCGCGTGGACTTCAGCTCCAGCCCCTCGTAGTCGCCCGCCTTCACACAGGGACACCAGCGGAACGCCTGCTTGAACCCAGCGCGGAACCTGGAACAGGGGCATCACAGACAACAATTGAATACAACGGAATGCCAGGAGAACATCAAGATTTCACAACCACTTCCAGGTGAGGTGGACCGGTTGGCCGTACCTGTCATTCAGGCAGCAGTAGATGATGGGGTTGTACATGGTGGAGCTCATGCCCAGCCACATGATGGCCAGGTACACCTGCTGGATGAAGCGCTCCTCGAACAGGTTGGGGAAGAACTCGAACAGCAGGAAGTAGACGTGGTAAGGCAGCCAGCAGATGGCGAAGGTGCACACCACCACGATCATCATTTTCACCACCTGAGACGGGACAAAGCAAGGAGCCACAGAGGCAGGTCAGGGCTCCACTTGGAGAGGACAGCTTAAGTATTGAATAAGTTAAGCAGCAGCTTTCCTCCTTAACTAGTTTATAGACTTGTGTGAAGGTGCTCTAGTAACCAAGGGGAAGCTTAACTATGCAAATGGCCACAGCAGCCGTGGGGAGAGATGCCAGAAGGGGGGCATTACCTTGCGCTTGGCGGTCAGCTGCTCGCGATATCGGTCTGAAGAGTCGCCCGGGATCTCGCTGGCCCACAGGGTGAGTCCCACCACCAGGTAGGCACAGCCCATCACCAGCAAGGGCAGGAAGTAGATCAGGATGGCCACACAGATGTGGTACCTGCAAGAGGAACAGCACGAGAAGTAGGAATGTGAGAAGAAGAAAGGAAGAACCACAAAAACAATATCCACAACCAATCAAAAAATCTGTGCTGAAGAAGCATCCACCCGTAGAGAGACCACCTGAAGACACCTGGTACCCTGTACTGCAGCTGAATCGCACTTTGAAGCCGCTACAGCTGCTGTGGAAAGAACACGGCGAACATGTTCATTGACATAAACAGCACTTAATAAATGGCTTTGTTACAAAGGAACAAGATTCCAGACAATTACCAAGGGGAGCCTTTGAAGATTAATTTATTTACAACGCAAGCAGCAACTGGGCTAATTAAGGAATCTTGGCGATAATTGCATGAGGCAGGCGTTGCATTGTGCAGGTGTAGGTATAGAAGTGAGACACCCCCCCCCTCTCTCTCTCCTGAATTCACGAGGAATTGTAAATAAGAACCCAGGTCTGCTGGGGCGTTTATATTCATTATAGTTGACTGAGCTTTGGCCTTGGGTGAAGACGAGAGATGTCACAGGGCGCATAACAAATAGGTGGTTTTCAAAATACATATATACATAAATAACCCAAAACATGCTGGTCCTCTTTGCTAAGCCTGCAGGCTTTTCTGTGGCCCTTGATTAGATCATCATCTTGTGTGGCTGAATCACTCTATTGGGGAAATAAAAACTGGAGGAGCTCGGAGCTACAAGAAGTCAAGCCATCCTCTTGACTGTTAAAAAAAAATATATATATTGAAGGAAGATTAGCCTGCTTCCCCGCAAGCTATGCAAGACTCGCTTCCTTTTATTAAGATTGATACAAAACAATACCCCGCATGACTCCCCCATCAAGAACCCTGTGCAGGAATCTTCTCAGACCATCCTCTTGCTGTCAGGAGCAGCAGGAGAGAATTATTTCTTGCCACTTGGAAATATATAACTTTATCCCACTGAAGTGTTTTTTTTTTCTCCCATAAATTATGTGTCCCCATTTCAAATGCAAATTCCAAAGAAAAAAACATTTCTTACATGATTAATATTAAAAAAAAAAAATCTGTATGGGCATGTTCTTGTATTGTAGAATATTTGTCACTCGCTAGCTTTTATAATTATATTTCTGAGGGTGTTGCTTGAAAAATTGAGGGTGTGTGAAGCTGCTAGAGAAACACCAACTTTTTGGTGCCTGTTGCCTCACGTTCAGTGGGTAGACATTTATGTGGCAGCTGCATGTGACATCAGACAGACTGCTGCCTTGAGGACATGCCCCCTGTACTAATGTGAGCTGCCATCTTGGAAGTTCTCCATTTGACCTAGTCTTCTAAAATCATGTCAGGAGTGCAAACCACAGAGGGGGAAATTATAGGCATATAGGCAAGTGGTGATCTTTATTGCTCTTTGTTTATTTATTTATTGAGGATGGGACTCTATAGGTTCTTGAAGTGTCTCTTTAAAAAAAAAAAAAAAAAAAAAAAACGTCCTGCCACTAACACGCAGTCAAAAATGGGTGAGGGGTGGCAGCTATAGAGAAGCCGAGCCAAGCGAGGAATCTGACAAACACAAACTGAAGTAACTGGATCTAAAAGGCTTTCTCCAACCCCCCCTTCTCTGCCAGCCACTGTGCACAGCCTCCTGTTGATGGAGGGGGAAGGCGAGAGCTGCATAACGGGCTGCCAGCAGTGAAGTACACACCGGTCTGATGAGAGCAAACAAGTGTTCCATTAGCCAGAGTGAACGACGGCTGGCCGCAGTCAGAGGGATCTATTAATAAAGAGCCATGCGCTCCTGGGGATTATCCCACGGAGGGGCCGAATACCATCGCCCGGGCTGGGGGTCACGGGTTACAGCAGCTTGCAGATTCACAGCGACAGCAACACTTTTCACACAGACGTTTGCTCCCCGTCTTCTGAAAGCTTGCATCAGACAGAGGCACGGAAAGGACTGATGTGTGAGTGTGTGGATGAGGTGTGCGTGTGTGTTTTTCCCTCTGAAACATAGCTCTGGGAAGTTGTTTGTTTCAAATCGCTCTTGTCAGAGAGACAGGGCAAATGAGGTGAAAACAACATGAAAACCACCTAACGTGTGCGAGGAGCTTCCCTCTGTCTGGACAATGCAGTAACCTCACATGATTGAGAAAGGAGGATTACATTTGTACAAACTGTATATATTACCCATGTTCACAACTAAGCCTGCAGCCGCCAGTAGCACGCCAGCCCCCATCCTATTCGAGCCTTCAACTCAGTCCAGGAGACAGCCCCCCCCCAGCTCTCCAGCACAGGCAAACTGAGACAACACAACAACAGCCAGGAATACACCTCTTCCACTCTCGACACCCGTCTGAGGAAGCGTGGCCACATGCAACTCACTCACGCATGTCGGCAAGGCGTAGCTTGTCACACGCATGAAGTGACCATACGTACAGCAAGGCCCAGGCCAAAGGTAGAAGAAAATAAAATGTTTGAGAGAAACTGCAGCTAAGCTATGAAACATAATAAGCTTGGGTCAGTCTGGTCAGCCAGCCCTGTCTGCGAGGAGCCTGGCAGTCAGGTCTAGCCTTTCATCAAAAGCACCGGGGCCTGCTTCCTTTGTAATATCGGATAGTGCCGCCCAGGGAGTAGGAGTCTTTGTAGCTCTACTTCGCTCAGGCTAACAACTTCATCCTATTGATTAACCGTTCAGACAAGCTCCCCCCGCCGTGCGTCCAGAGTGTTTCCAGCCTCGCCTGGGGAGGTGTATCTGTGGCCTGTGGTTAATAAACAGCCCAATTGAGCGCTCGTGGTGTCCTCTGGCCTGATTGCGGCAATAAATCCCAGGCTCCGCAGCAGGAAACTGATCTGGTGGCCTCCCCCAGCGAGCTGGAACTCTGAAGAGAGGCCTGCTGGATCTCTGGCATGAGGAACGTTCAGCTCTTGAGCAAACGTCAACTTTAATTTATTTGGACAGAGGTGGGGGACAACTTGGAAGATTAATGACTGCATCCCCACCAGCGAGTGGGTTAGGATTGGGGTCAGTATACCTTGACACGTGTTATTTTTGCTCACAGATACTGTACACCATACTGCTGAGCAGGTGCTGTATGTATATGGCTTCATTTCCTGTGTCTGAAAATAAATGTTAATAAATAAACCAAACATGTTCTTGATATGTTCGTTGTATCTGTGTGTTCATTGTCTATGTGAGGTAATCCATAAAAAGGTGTGATCAGGCCAAACATACATGAATTCTGTTGATACTGTTTTCTATGTATCACAGCAGTGTGCCACTGGTGTTCAGTAAGAGCTCTTGATATAAAGATGTGTGGATTATTTTAAGGCAGATATTTCATTGTAGGATTGTTAACCTGGTTTTGAAGCAATGTTTCATTTTGAATGGGATTTGTGAAGTGTTGCAGAGTCAACAAACCATTTTGTGTTAGTGGTTTTGAGAACATGAAATATTGTTCCAAGAAATGTGTGTTCACAAATTGAGAAAAATCGTAATTTTGTATTACGCTGCATTCATTATTTTGGGTTTATTTTAATCTTTAAGGTGTTTTATTAACTTGTTTATGATGATCAGACCATGCCGTATATAGACTTACACCGATCAGCCATAACATTATGACCACCTGCCTAATATTGTGTAGGTCCCCCTTTTGCCACTAAAACAGCCCTGACCCGTCGTGTCATGGACTCCACTAGACCTCTGAAGGTGTGCTGTGGTATCTGGCACCAAGACGTTAGCAGCAGATCCTTTAAGTCCTGTAAGTTGCGAGGTGGGGCCTCCATGGATCGGACTTGTTTGTCCAGCACATCCCACAGATGCTCGATTAGATTGAGATCTGGGGAATTTGGAGGCCAAGTCAACACCTTGAACTCGTGATTCATCAGACCAGGCCACCTTCTTCCATTGCTCCGTGGTCCAGTTCTGATGCTCACATGCCCATTGTAGGCGCTTTCGGCAGTGGACAGGGCTCAGCATGGGCACCCTGACTGGTCTGCGCCTACGCAGCCCCATACGCAACAAACTGCGATGCACTGTGTGTTCTGACACCTTTCTATCAGAACCAGCATTCACTTTTTCAGCAATTTGAGCTACAGTAGCTCGTCTGTTGGATCGGACCACACGTGCCAGCCTTCTCTCCCCTCGTGCATCAATGAGCCTTGGCCGCCCATGACCCTGTCGCCGGTTCACCGCTTTTCCTTCCTTGGACCACTTTTGATAGGTACTGAGCACTGCAGACCGGGAACACCCCACAAGAGCTGCAGTTTTGGAGATGCTCTGACCCAGTCGTCTAGCCATCACAATTTGGCCCTTGTCAAAGTCGCTCAGATCCTTACGCTTGCCCATTTTCCCTGTTTCTAACACATAAACTTTGAGGACAAAATGTTCACTTGCTGCCTAATATATCCCACCCACTGACAGGTGCCATGATAACGAGATTATCAGTGTTATTCACTTCACCTGTCAGTGGTCATAATGTTATGGCTGATCAGTGTATACAGACATTGAGAATGGATGGCTATATATATATATATATATATATATATATATATATATATACACACACACTCACCTAAAGGATTATTAGGAACACCATACTAATACTGTGTTTGACCCCCTTTCGCCTTCAGAACTGCCTTAATTCTACGTGGCATTGATTCAACAAGGTGCTGATAGCATTCTTTAGAAATGTTGGCCCATATTGATAGGATAGCATCTTGCAGTTGATGGAGATTTGTGGGATGCACATCCAGGGCACGAAGCTCTCGTTCCACCACATCCCAAGGATGCTCTATTGGGTTGAGATCTGGTGTCTGTGGGGGCCAGTTTAGTACAGTGAACTCATTGTCATGTTCAAGAAACCAATTGGAAATGATTCGACCTTTGTGACATGGTGCATTATCCTGCTGGAAGTAGCCATCAGAGGATGGGTACATGGTGGTCATAAAGGGATGGACATGGTCAGAAACAATGCTCAGGTAGGCCGTGGCATTTAAACGATGCCCAATTGGCACTAAGGGGCCTAAAGTGTGCCAAGAAAACATCCCCCACACCATTACACCACCACCACCAGCCTGCACAGTGGTAACAAGGCATGATGGATCCATGTTCTCATTCTGTTTACGCCAAATTCTGACTCTACCATCTGAATGTCTCAACAGAAATCGAGACTCATCAGACCAGGCAACATTTTTCCAGTCTTCAACTGTCCAATTTTGGTGAGCTTGTGCAAATTGTAGCCTCTTTTTCCTATTTGTAGTGGAGATGAGTGGTACCCAGTGGGGTCTTCTGCTGTTGTAGCCCATCCGCCTCAAGGTTGTACGTGTTGTGGCTTCACAAATGCTTTGCTGCATACCTCGGTTGTAACGAGTGGTTATTTCAGTCAAAGTTGCTCTTCTATCAGCTTAAATCAGTCGGCCCATTCTCCTCTGACCTCTAGCATCAACAAGGCATTTTCGCCCACAGGACTGCCGCATACTGGATGTTTTTCCCTTTTCACACCATTCTTTGTAAACCCTAGAAATGGTTGTGCGTGAAAATCCCAGTAACTGAGCAGATTGTGAAATACTCAGACCGGCCCGTCTGGCACCAACAACCATGCCACGCTCAAAATTGCTTAAATCACCTTTCTTTCCCATTCAGACATTCAGTTTGGAGTTCAGGAGATTGTCTTGACCAGGACCACACCCCTAAATGCATTGAAGCAACTGCCATGTGATTGGTTGGTTAGATAATTGCATTAATGAGAAATTGAACAGGTGTTCCTAATAATCCTTTAGGTGAGTGTGTGTGTATATATATATATATATATATATATTCTGTAGTGCAGAAGGAGCAGATGAGGGGGAACGTAAAGCAGTGCTTAGGCAGCTTCTGTTATAGTTGTTCTTGTTTTAAAGTTGTGAAGAGATAGAAGTGTGATGACAGTTCCTCGCAGACGTGCAGGGGCGTGGGTTTTGTAAGAAAGTGTCTGTGTATGTGTGTGTGTGTGAGTGTCTAAGTGTGTGCGAGTGCGCACTTCTGCAGGAAGAATTAAACAGCTGCCGGCAGGAATTACAGTGCCCCGGCTCCCTCGGATGATGAACAGGTTTCTTGTTTTGCAGTGGAGCGTGGCCAGCAGCAGACAGGACCGCGGTGGGAATTCTCCACTGTTTGCAGGCCGAGAGAGAACACGCAGAACTCAGATCCCATTCACAGCCAAGTCAGAGAGAATAACTGCAGGCTGTCAAATACTTCAACAAAAAATAAATATATAATATTGGAGTTTGAAATGAATTGTGTAAGCCAGAGAGTGCATTAATTGTCTACTTGCTTAGGGAGTCCTGTTCAGTCTGAAATTCACAAAGTTCAGTGTGTGCTGTTCTGTGGCCTGGTACACATGAGTATATCTCAGAGGAAGGGTTATGTTTAGAGGTGGAGCATCTGCCTGTGCTTGAGTGAACACGAGTATATACATAGCTGAGGTCCAGATGCCCAGCAAAGACCCAATTACAACCGCCTGCGGATTAGGATCAAACAGCATGGAGCTCAGCTTTTGTGTGATCAAGTGCTGGCTTTGTGGCACACTGAGGCAACCCTGGATGACTCCTACCGCCACCTCCCTGCCGTCACTCCACCTTTTGTCTTTTGCACAAAATCAATCTGGTCACACTCACATTTTTTTGAAGTCCCAGACGACGTACTCTGGCCAGTCAATGTAGCAGACGACGCGGCCGGGGAGCTGGTCGATGCTGGAGTAGTAGTACTGGGGGAAGGCCAGGCACAGCGCCAGGAACCAGATCACCGCCACGATGATCTTGGTCTCGGTGGAGGACAGGCGCTGCTGCAGGGGGTGAATGATGGCCATGTACCTGCAGGAGATACCAGGAGAGAGACGCTGGCTGTAACCTGGGCAGGTTGAGGACTGAGGACTGAGGTCAGGGCCAAGGCCAGGGACGCTGAGTAAACCTGGCCTTGCTGACTGGAGCTCTTGACTCCATGCTGCACTGAAGCACAGCGCTGACAGTGTGCGCTCAGCCGTGCCTGGGTGTAATGATAATGATAACCGGAGATGATAATGTATTTTTGTAAGTGTGAGAGAGATAGAGAGAGAGAGAGAGAGAGAGTGTGGAAATACATCATGCTCATCTGAGGCAACTAAATAAATGTAGCGTTTTTTTTTGTTTTTTTTTACCGGTAACCAATTAATTTCTCTATAGCATTCACAGATACCCCAGATTGGTCTCACAAAACCTTTTCAGAAAGGCTTTTATGTTGGACTTTCATTTTTTATGAAAACGAGTTCAATAAGCAGAAGAACGAGATGGGAAATACCTGAGGGCTTCTGATGTGCTTTTTTTTCAATGTATTTACTTATTTATTGTAATTGTATAGCACAGCGCGGCTGATGAAGCGTGCTATAGAAATCTGGAACAATCCCAAATCGCAGAACACCGCGGCCGTCTCCAGACCCTGCGCTCAAAGCTTTCACCGGCAAGGCATTGAGAGTTTCTTCGTTAATGAATGAATGAATATTAATGAATTATTTTCCAAAGGGAGCACGGAAGGAATATGAATTTGAAAGCCTGATTGTCATAACGGAATCACATCCATTTAGGTTGTTAATGAACGTGTGGAAGATACATTTCACATCAAGCCCTCAAAGAGGAGTTTGCTAAGTGACCCTGAATGAGGTTGGAGAAATTGCTTTGAACCATCTTCTAATTTCTCCCCTTTTGGAAAATCACGCTGTACACGTATAAACCGGGCTGCTGTGTCTGTCTGCATTGGCAATTGTTTGCTACTTAAGTTGTTTGCAAGGTTTGAAAAATGCACATAGATTGAAAGACAAATCCCTAAAATTGTGTTGATTGTGTATCAGATGTATGACTCCCAAAGACACTCCATAGAAATCTGTTTATGTGGCCCACGTGAGGAGGGGACTTTAAACACGGGGACCTTTACACTAAATAGACGTTTATTATGAACTCAGTTCGGTTTTCTGAGCTGCACGACTTCTATCATTTTATTTTCCTCTCTCTGCCTTCTCCCAACACACACACTAACCCACTCTCTCTCTCTGTCTCTCTCTCTCTCTCTCTCTCTCTCTCTCTCTCTCTCACACACACACACCACTCCAGCCCCCAATCCTGTCCCGCACTATTTAGTGAACCCCCTGCCCTGTTCGCAGCTCCAGCAGTCCTGCTATTCCCTGTGTCTCGCTGTGTGACAGTTTAGTTTGCATGCTGGACAGTGGGAGACGGGTCCGGCGTAATTGTCCTGCCAGACCCAGGTACTGTAGTGGCGCAGGGCAACCTAGGGCGACAGCAGAGCACACACACCTGCTGAGATAATCTAGCACCTTGTCACAACGCATGGAGCGCGCGAGAGACAGGACAATGGGAAGAGCGAGGGGGAGGGAGAGAGAGAGAGAGAAAGATAGCAGGGGGGTAAGAAGGGACAGAGAGGGAGACGATCAGTACCACTCTGATAGTACAGGACAGACAGGGTGGGCGAGGGCTGCAAAGTGGGACAAGAGTAAGAGTGCTGGTAAAGGTGGACAGACAGAGGAAGGGAAGGAGGGATGGGATATTGTAGCAAGTTCCTATTCTTAGAAGCATGTTCTGCACATGAAACAAATGCATAAGCTCATCTATGAACCACGAGTCTGTGAGAATCCTGCAGCGCTGCGTGTCGAATGGTGCTGCATCTTCCCTGAGCGGCGCACATAAAGGCAGCTCCAGAAGAAGAAATGACCTCGTGATGAGGGATCGATCGGCAGTTTTTGTGCACACTTCTTTATCGAGAAGTGATCAGGCCACGGTGTCGAGAGTCGAGTGGTGGAGGGCAGCTCAGCATGCGCAGCTAGGCAAATGTCACACTGGAGAAACAGACACAGGATCCACCATACACACACACACATGTGCTGTACTAGGATAACATTGTCTACATGTTCATGCATGTATTTACTTATTTTTTTTGTCACAGTGGAGGTCCACATGAGAGGACAAGTCCCACACTGACAAATAACTTACCCATAAAACACATGTATCATATATTTATATTACCACTTCATCCAACAGTTTCATCTACTTCTAAATCAGGATTCTGAGGAGGTTGTGTTCTGGGACCAAAACAAAAAACTTGAATAGTTTTTTTTTCAGTTGATACAACTGTTGGATGACCTGACATCACAATAATTATATACTTTTATGTTTGATTTGATTTGATTTTATGGCCAGGTTGGGCTACAGCTTTATTGCGGATCTCACTCTTTGTTTACGAGGTGATGTCTTTGTTCCCGGCCACAGAGTGGGCTGTGTCTTTTATTATTTTATTTATTTATTGGAAAGAGTAGGGCATCTAAGCATTTAGCACAATCTGTGCATTTAAAGCACCGCTGAGTAAATGAGGCCACAGCACAGAGTAATGACAGCTTGTTAAACGTGTAATGACAGGATGGCACAAGCTAATTAGGGGCTCCACAGGCTAGTGGCATAACAGATTACGATTGAGAGGCTGCAGGTAGCTGAGTGAAAGGGTGGTGATTGTCAGGCAGATGGGGGTAATAAAACAAAACGAGAAAAAGCAAACGAGGAATTGCGGGTAGTCGTTCAAAGCGCAGAGTGGCAGAGAGCAGGAGAGAAACACAACAAATTACACAATGGTAAAATAGGGAAAATGCACTGAAGTGTGACAAGAAAGCCGAATAAAGTGCAAAGACAGGCTGGTGTTCATCAACAGGCCCCGGGTTTCTGTCTCCTGTACCCCCCCCCAGCCTGTTTCAGAGTGCCAGTAATTAAAGACTCGTCTGGGTTTTCTTTGGGCACTTAACACCATTTAAGTCACAGTGAGACGAGGGGAGGGGGCAAGTTTTCTGGATTTCATGACACCTCTCCTGACACCTCTCCTAAATCACTCAATCGCCCGGTCCTTCCCACTCTTGACTTGTCGCCGTTTAAGGGTACCACAAAAACTCCTCGGCTGGATGCACTGCGACAGGAGTGCGACACGCTGGGCTGACTGCCAGTTCAGATCGCAGGTAGCGGTGGTGAGAGCCAGGACCTGCTGACTCTGCAAGGCCACCAGTTCTGGCAGGCGGTGACGGTGATTCAGGATCACGGCTTGCTTCCTATCCCCTGCAACCCCCCACCCTTCCTTCCTATCCTTCCCCCTTCCAAACCCCTGCTGCAGTTCATTACCAATCCAATGTGGCAAATATATAACAGCCCAGATCAGTTAGAAGAATAAGAAATGTGAATGTTTTTTTTTTCCTGTAGTTGTCTGTTGTGTGTGTTTTTTTTTAACTATGTCCGTCTGTTTGAGTGTGTCTGTGTGCATGTGTGTGACTTATATAAGGAAATGGAAACAAGATGTCTGTAATGACCCCGATGGCAGCTTGGCTCTTAATAAATATGGATTGACACGGGGGTCAGGGGGAGTTTGTGGTCTCCACTAGCTGCAGCCGGCGCTCTTGCCTTCAGACAGACAGCGCATAACTGTGACAGTTCCGACCTGCTCACAGTGCTCTGCCTGGTTACAGCGCACCACCCCCCGGCCCGTACCACAGAGGTCCAGCCTTCCAGTCCTGTCCCACCACCCCCCAATCGCAGACCATCTCCCTGGCTGGGGCAAACACATCTGGAGCGCTCTCCCCTGCTGTGCAAAGTTCTTGCGGACCAGCTTACGAGAACAGACGGACACATACTCTACACACACAGTTCGAAATAACCGTGGCAACACCCTGAAAATGGCCATATTGACAGCCGAACAACATGTGGTTTCTCGTTCACGGAGCGGTAAAGCGTGTAACTGGCGGCTCACCCAGCATGGAGGCTAGTGTCACTGCCCCTGGAAGTGTTAGCTGAGCTGGACTCAGCTGGGAACTCAGTATCACTCCTCTAACTCTTGAAAGGATATACAACCTCCCCTCTGTGTCAGGCGCCCAGTCCCCTCGCATAACTTTACAGGAAGGCCCGAGATGAGGCCGAGTAAGCCCCATTAATGACGACTGGTGACTAAGCGTGGCTTGTTGGCAGAGTGGACGGGCCAGTTTTCTCTTTACAGTTCATTTACAGTTCACTTCCACCGGACCGGCTGCAGTGTAATGACCCGCCGCTGCCGACTGCTCCACAGTGCCAGTGTCAGTCTGTGGGCGGCCTTGCATTGCCCTGCCATGGCGTCCAGTCGGAGAGAAAGAGTGGCCAGAGGCAGAGTGTGCTGGCAGCCGCGGCGGTGCAGCTCTGAGAGCTGATGCAATGTGATCAGATGAGAGATTGTGCCTTTGCAGCTCTTGGGAGCCGAGTTGGCGAGGCACAGCGCTTGCACAGCCAACGCCAGCGATGCCAGGCAACTTTTTGTTAACTTGTTTGTTGGTGTGATTTATGGATTATAATGCAAAGTGCTTTTCTGCATTTTACTGCTACTGCCAGTTTGCTAGTGCTCCCTGGTGGCACAGAGCCACAATGCGGTGTCAAGGGTAAAGGCATCCCTCCTTTGTTATTGTTAGCGCTGGCCCTTATAGGGGCACTGGGGGGGGATGAAACCACCAACCAAATCTGGCCCTCCTTGTGTTGTTGGCCTCTCCATCAGCCGGTGATGTGAAGCGGTGTGAGGATTGTCTCCTGTGTGACCGCGAGGGTACAGGAGGATCTGTCTTTCAAACCGGCTAGCTGTGTGTTACAATGGTCTCTGAGCTAATTTCCCCATCATGCTATTTTGCCTTGCGAGATGAAATATGGGTGACTTCTCCACGCTAGGGGGCCCGGCTGTGTTTACACATGCTAACTGAACAGACCACGGCTCACGTTCTCGGGCTCTGCAGCGCTGCAGCCTGATATTGCATGCCTGTGTTTCAGGCAGCATATTTAGTCTTCTATAGCTTGTGCTCGTTGTGGCTTTAACTCTCAGAAATGTTCATGAGAAAAAACAGCCATGAATTGGCTGATTAGATGTAATTCCAGGTCCACACTCAAGGTATCTCCCTTATAATGGTATAGATGTTTTTTTATGGAAAAGAGGTGCCTTCAATAAGCATATATAATCTTTTCATTATTACGCAGTGCTTGCCAAAAGCATCTTGCCATTTTAAAATGCTCCTTCTGCCTCATTTCTGATCGTTAATGGAATGTAATAAAATGCAAAGGTCAGGCTACTATAAATATGTTCCTTTTGTTTTTTTGCCAGAGTGTTGATAAGTGTGTTTTTATTAACTATATAATCAAACGTAAGGGTGCCAGCTGGCTTGCATGTTCCTGATTCACTGTAGCTTTGTGTCTGGAGGTAACAGCGGGATCAGGGAGATAATGTCTGGGATGCATAGGTCCAAGTCCTTTCATTGCAGGAGAGATCTACACTGCAAGAGCAATGGCAGGGATGGTCCTTTTTATCAGACGTATTGGTGCAGTCATTAAGATTGAATGGACCCTATGAAACGCTTGGTGTGTGTGTATATATATTTTTTTTCTCGCTATCACAGAGAATGCTAACGTGTGTGCCTGTGTCCCTGCGAGCACCTGTCCCCCTCGGATCCGAGTGTCTTCGTGCTTGACCGGTCGGAGCAGCTCAAACAGCGCGATTAACTGGCTGCCAGTCACTTCCCTCCTGCAGTGCAGTCGCGCCTCCAAGTCTCCAGGCTAGATGTTTCTCCTGGGCGAATTGGGAAGCTCAGAATAGCGCGTTGTAATTGTAAACCAGGCGTATAAGAAGTGCTGTTACCGGCACGGTTATTTATGAATGTGTCCTAACGCAGGGTGCCAGCCCTGCACTGAAGCAGCCCTGGCATCAGCGCCTGTATCCCTGGCACTGTTAAGGAACAGGAACCAGTCCCGCCTTGTCGGGGTGCCTTTCTGTCCTGCTGAACAGAAGCTGTGTGTCTTGTATGTTTCTCTTGTATGTTAAAGCAAAGCAATCTCAGCAATTCAAAACTTTGCTGAGCATTATTACAGTGTTTTATTTTTATAAATGTATTTTCCAAGGGGGAAGGGGGTTACCTAGCTGTTTCATATTGAGGTAAGGGCTGGCGGATCCTCAGTTGTGAATGCATTGTCACAAAATTGTAATTATCTTTATTCCCGGTAAAAGTATTTAACATCTTTATACACGAACTTCGCAACGCAAGGTGGGGACAATTAGGAGAAGCTTTGGTTTCTGTTCAGTTCATTTGAAAAACACTAAAACGTCTTCTAAACACAGACATGTTATCATAATGCTATATTTGGACACACAGATAGTGTTTTCGCTGATCCAGCACTTTGTTTTCCCCAAACCTTTTTTGAGTCCGGTTTATGGTGTAATCCTATAACATCAATATCAATATGTATAATTGACTGTCTGTATGGGGTAAAAGTCTGCTATCTTCCTTATGTTTATGTGTGTTGAAGATGATCATTTAAAGTGTCTTCTACATTCACAAGTATAATGTGTTTGGGCTTATTTTTAATCTGTAATGGCACGTTTGCACAGGCTTGGTTTGGTGCCCAGCCGTCCACTCTGCCAGCATGCTGTTTGAGGATGGACGCCTGTCCTGCAGATCCAGTGCCACTGCCAGCCCAGCCCTCATCTCCTCCCCCCTCAGAGAAAGAGTAAGAGAGGAGAGAGAGAGAGAGAGAGAGAGAGAGAGAGAGAGGGACAGACAGACCGACGAGACAGACAGGAGGTGGAGAGATGCCACACCTTTTGTACATTATTGTTTTAACTTGGGGGGGGGCAGTTCACAGATGACAGACATGACAATTTTCTCCGTTTTGGGCAAATGCTGCATTTTCTCAATTTCTCCAGCAAATGCTCACAAACACCGTGAGACTCCTCGTCTCAGGATGATGGCGATATTGATCAGAGTATTGAAACAGATTGGTATTTTCGCCTTTTGAGCAGGCACCTATCATGTGCGACATTTTGATAGGGTCGTTTTTATAAGCCATAGGACAAATGATCATCTTATGTTCAAGATGAATAGAAAAGTATACAATGATAATTATGGTAATAAAAACTGTAATTCAACACTGACGTCACCTTATTTATTAACAGCATATTTTGAGGATAGTATAGCAGGTATATTGTCGTTATGAGACTACTTGTTGCTGCGCCTCAACGGTATAGGTGCTTTAAATAACTGGTTATGAATTGGTTGAATCAATTAATTAATTAATTTACGGCTCGCACTAGGACAGACAGACAGACAGGCGACATGCATGTGTTTGGCTGCGACACCGTGAGACAGGTGGAAAGTGGGAGCATTGAAGCGACAGACAGCCATGCCGGTGTCCACTCACCTGTCCAGCGCGATGGCCGTCATGGAGTAGATGCTGGCGAAGACGGCGGCGATGGGGAAGAAGTTGTGGAAGCGGCAGTAGGCCGACCCGTAGTACCACTCGTTGTGCACCGCGTAGGTGAAGTTGATGACCGTGTTGAAAGCCGACATGGACGCCTCGGCGAAAGCCAGGTTCACCAGAAAGTAGTTGGTCACCGTCCGCATCCGCTTGTGCGCCACTATGATCCAGATCACCACGATATTCCCCACGACCGAGATGACCACGATGGTCGTGTAGGCGATGGCCCAGAGCACGATCCTCCAGGTGGGCTGGACGAACTGGTTCGAGTAGGTGTCGGTGCCGTTGGGGGCCGAGCCGTTCACCCCGGTCCAGTTATAGTCCGGCGTGGAGTACAGGGGGTCCATCTCTGCGCAGTGGGATGTCGAGAGTGGACGTCTTTATTGTAAATGTGTTTTACATTGTCTGTAGATCATAAATAGACTCGTTACGATGTGCCACTGCACCTTTGAGTTCAGTGTTAACACAATAATGCGCGGTGGTCGGATGGAAACAAGTGATTTTAAAGGCTGCCTCTTCCCAACTTTACGTATTGTGATAAAAGCATGACTGCTCGGACGGCTGCGAGTCGCACCGGCGGGCGGGACGAGCTGGGCTTTGCGCTGCGCTTTCCGACTGGCACGGCGTTTATAGATGTGGAGCTCTCTTACACAGTAAACACACACTAGTGGAAATATTCAAAAGCACTACACACAGTCGACAACTTTCCTCAATGACCGCCACCGCTCGGAGCTGTGCGCCCGGCCTGAGGTGTCCGAGTCCGGGGTCCCGGGGTCCGAGCTCCGGCTCTCACGCACATCCCCCGCCGAGAGAGGCGCCGCCAACTGCCCGCTGCGCGCAGAGAGCCGGCCGGGGTCCACGGTGCCTTAAAGAAACACAATACCGCTATATTCGTGACTTTCGTAAGACTTTAGTCGTGTTGTTGTTTTTTCAAAAGCGCAAAGAAAATAGTGAATGCGTTAAAGGATGCTTCTTCAACTGTTGAAGAAAAGGCAAAAGAGATGACAAGGGCGAAAATTAAAAGAGAGGGAAAAAAACGCGAAAATACATTTGCAAGTATTTAAAGTAAACGAGTGCACAGATGGCTCTGCTGCAGAAAGCGGAGCGTTCCCCCACAGTGGTGTATATGTGTGTGTATGACTGAGGAGCTACTCGCCAAATACACTGCCGGCTGCGCGCTCTCTCTCTCTCTCTCTCTCTCTCTCTCTCTGGCAGACTATCACTCCCAGCGGTGTATGATTGATGGGAAGAGCAGGGGAAAGACTGAGTAAAAGCGTGCAGGGCAGTTTATAAGGAATTCACAGGACATACGCAGGGAACACACACACATGCAGAATATGTAGGATGACTATTGATGTTGATGGGTCGTACATTTTCTTGATAATGTTTGTGTGTGTGTGCCACATCTATATATCCACACCATGTGAAATTAGATTATGTTGAGCACAGGTTGGTGATGTATGCATCTATTTGAAGAAATATCTGTTTGGTTGCTTATGAATATTCTATATTATGTTGGGATAAACGCCTTATATTAATACTCACAAAGAGATTAAACTGTGACTGATATCCAGAATATCCCCTTGCTTTATTCACACTATAGCTGAATGCATTAGGACCCAAACAGCGGTCTGGAGCATATATCGCCCTGCAGTCTAATCACATAAATCTCAATCCATATGAAAATATCCATCAGAATATTAAGATACTAATTCAGAATGCTGCAGGCGTTCTGTATTGGTGTTGCTTTTTTATGTCCTTGTACCAGTGTACATATATATGTGTTATATGTAGTTAAATGCATGTGGGCAGGATTGTTCACATCGTGGCGGCGGTCCACGATACTTTGATCCACAGTGGGAAGCAGTTTGGGAACCACTGCTTAAATGTGCAGGTGGGTTGATAGAAAAGCACCTTTTCATGATACACAGGGATGCAAATAAGACACCCCCAGCACAGCAGTATTCTTTCCAACTGCACCTATTGATTGTTTACATGTGCAAAAGCATGTTCTGTATGCACAAAAACAAACCGAACCCTTGTTTATAGTCCAAGTGGAGGACACCTCAGCAGCCAGCACAGAATTTCCCCCGATGCCTTTGCTCCTCCTTTGATACTTTTAGCAGTTTTTGAAAGAAAAAATTGGTGAGTGTGAAAACCCGGCGCCCTTTCTATAGGTGTCGATGTCTGCACAGATCTCGGCCAATCAAGCTCCCTTTGTCCTCTTGCAGGTAGACCGTAATCAATGCAGAGGATAATGATGATGATAATTCGAAAAATGAACAATCGCCACACTCCTGTCCAATCATTGACCCCGGAGAGATCTGTCATCTGGGTTTCTTTCACCTGCTTTAGTTCAGCTGCCAGACTAACGCCACAACGCGAGCACAGTGCTTTGATTTTGTTCTAGATCTTAGAAATAAGGAAAAAAGAAAGCGGAAAGAAACCGCTGTGGCCGGGCCGTTCGGGTGCATGTCATAATCCCTGTGAGGAGCTACAGAGCACTGGGCTGTGGTGTTTTCCTTCTGTGCTGGAACTCAATACCAGCCTTCTTCTCCCACTGTTTGCCACATTTCCCCTCCCCAGCCCCTTCCTTCCTGATTTAGTTGTTTGATTATTTTCACGTATATATTTAGGCTGTGTACACCTCTGCTGCCACACTTAACCTCCCTATGAACTTATAATCACCACCCTCGGGGCGTCACCTGGATCTGATATTGACCAAAGGGAATTATTCAGGATATCTATCACACACCTAACTGTGTGTGTGTGTGTGTGTATATAATTACTATATAGAGATGGATAGATATATTGGCTCTGGTTTACTCTCCCATGACGAATTGTCTGTGACCTTTTGAATAACCCCTGCAAGGGTCACAAGAAATGATGACCCATTTCCCCTGGGACTCTACTGTGGCAGCAGACTGTGCTTTTCCAACTACCAGTACGCAATCATGTATCAATAATAAATTATAAGAAATAATAATGATGAAGATATTTCCACTCCTGTGTGTTTTCACCACGGCCCCATTGGTTGGCTGCTGTTCCTACGTACTTGGAGAGCTTTGGGGAGGTACCTTTTTGTCAGTAACTTGTAACTGTAGCGATAGCCTCTCGACAGAATTAAGGTAGTGGATATCATGTGGACCTGCCCCCCTGACTGTGTTCCGCAGAAATTTATTTGGCGGAGGAGAAAAACTGAACAACCAAACAACGAAAAGCAGGGAACGCGGCGCTGGCCTGCCTGCTTCCTGTGAGTGAGCGGGGAGCCGCTGTCAGGTGAGGAGAGCCAGCAGCCCCCCCCCACAGTGCCCTGCTCTATTACTGTCATGTTTTATTCAAAATCTCAACCTTTCTGGGAAGCCTTGTATCCTAAAGATGTAATTATGCCGTGCTTCGCCAACGCTTGCTTCTCATCAGAAGATTACTGTTATCGCCCCTTTGAGGGAGATTGTCTCCTGCAGGCCCCGGAAAGCCTTCTCCCCATTCCCCATCAGATCACTACTGCACTCCACAGCCCCTCGCACTGCCTGGAATATATAATGCCAGTCTTTATTTCTTTATTTATTTCACATATTCAGACAGGGACCCTTTATGCAACTCAAGAGCAAGGTAAGCTTTCTGGCTCGGTCCTGATAGTGATAGTGGAATAAGCATGATAGTGGTCACCAACATGGCATTGCCTACCAAATGCCTGGTATTTCTTTCCCTCTGGGAGAGAAAGGCCTCTATATTAAAGACAGCAGAGCTCCCTGGCGCTCTCCATCATGAACTTCTTCCAAGATTGGAAACAATTTCTACGTAACCTGTTAACCCATGACATAGACTCCAGTGTATTCATGCTTCAGATATAGTTTGCCAATTATCATAATTCACACCCTACTGATTTCTTATAGTCTCCTTGTAAGTCACAACTAGAGTGACACCTATACTTTTGTCTCTAGCTTTCCCACACCCAGAGTGACACCTGTAGCTCACTTAAACAAGAGACTGCATGCATGTCCTTTACTCTGTGTGCTGATCACGTTGTAGCTGTCATATGTATTTATTGATTATAATGATGTGTTAAATGTGTTGTTGTTGTTTATTGCCTGGTGTCAGACTTCCTGCACTCTACTAAATTGTGCCTTCTGTATTGGCAAAAGGAGCCGCACTGTTGTCTGAAAAAGCCACCCTCTGTCGTCCTCCAGTGGACACTTTTAAAACTAGTCTTAAAAAAATGAATTGGAAAAATCCCAAAACAAAACCAGGTCTAAAATTGCTCATGAGAATTGGGGTAAAAAGACTGTGGACCAGGAGAGTGTGGTGAGGCCTAGAGGTGGAAGAGTGTGTGGAGATGGGGGCAAGGGAGAGAGACGGATAAGACCAATAATGCCCCGTAGCACCAGGCTGCAGGGCAAGCACTAATCTGTGATTGAGCAGGCTAGTGTACTTTCTTCTTATATTCTGATCAGTAATAATGGTCCTTGTCTTGTTTTAGGGTCCCAGATTGTCCTCCAAGACAGGGATCCGGGATCTGTGTGCATCCGTCTCTGGGATCTGGGCTTTAATTAGCAGGAGTGCGCTGTTTGCATTCTGGCCACGGACGCCACGCCGCCGCCCAGTGGGCCGGGTTGATTTGCAGCCTCTGATAGTGCTGCGGCACATTAGCCTGATGAAGGTTTTAATTAGGTGAAGGGACTCTTCACTGCCTCTCTTTCTTTCAAATTCAAAAATTAGTTTTATTGGCATGAAAAGTTTAAACTACTGTCGCCAAAGCATTTACAGACACAGTAAAGAGAACAGAATAAATACAATGACAATTTTTTTTTTTAAGTTTTAAAAAATAAATTGCTTTAAAGATTTTACAAGTGTACAGTCATTGTACAGATGTACGTACAGACATTTACAGGGCTGGTGTGCTGTGTTGTTGGTGGTGGTGTGGAGACATGGTTGTGGCCAGCTGTGTTGTATTCTGCTGCAGCGCAGTCTCTATGCTCCCGACCACCTCTCTCTCTCCCCACGCAGACACCGCTCTGCATCAGTCCGTCACACTCATTTTGTAAGGAGTACTACAGTTACTACAGATTTAAAGACATTTAATCTGAAGCGCAATTAATCTCCCCCTAGTTTGTTCATCTTTAGTTTTTTAATTTAGAGTTTAGTTTTTGTGCCATGTGATTCTTTTTTTTTTTCATGTGGACACTGTTCCCCTTTTTCTGTAAACGTGTCTCAGATGGACAGAGGGAACCCAGGCTGGTGTGACACTGAGCTCTGAAGCCCATAAATGCCGCAAATGTTGCCTTCTTTGAGCGCAAAATTTAAAACTGGCGAAATACATCGGTCTTCTACAGAGCCCTGGAGGGGACATGAAATACAATATATATACACCGATCAGCCATAACATTATGACCACTGACAGGTGCCATGATAACGAGATTATCAGTGTTATTCACTTCACCTGTCAGTGGTCATAATGTTATGGCTGATGGTGGGATATATTAGGCAGCAAGTGAACATTTTGTCCTCAAAGTTGATGTGTTAGAAGCAGGAAAAATGGGCAAGTGTAAGGATCTGAGCGACTTTGACAAGGGCCAGATTGTGATGGCTAGACGACTGGGTCAGAGCATCTCCAAAACTGCAGCTCTTGTGGGGTGTTCCCGGTCTGCAGTGGTCAGTACCTATCAAAAGTGGTCCAAGGAAGGAAAAGCGGTGAACCGGCGACAGGGTCATGGGCGGCCAAGGCTCATTGATGCACGTGGGGAGCGAAGGCTGGCCCGTGTGGTCCGATCCAACAGACGAGCTACTGTAGCTCAAATTGCTGAAAAAGTGAATGCTAGTTCTGATAGAAAGGTGTCAGAACACACAGTGCATCGCAGTTTGTTGCGTATGGGGCTGCGTAGCCGCAGACCAGTCAGGGTGCCTATGCTGACCCCTGTCCACTGCCGAAAGCGCCTACAATGGCACGTGAGCATCAGAACTGGACCACGGAGCAATGGAAGAAGGTGGCCTGGTCTGATGAATCACGAGTTCAAGGTGTTCAAGGTGTCCAAATTCCCCAGATCTCAATCCAATCGAGCATCTGTGGGATGTGCTGGACAAACAAGTCCGATCCATGGAGACCCCACCTCGCAACTTACAGGACTTAAAGGATCTGCTGCTAACGTCTTGGTGCCAGATACCACAGCACACCTTCAGAGGTCTAGTGGAGTCCATGCCTCGACGGGTCAGGGCTGTTTTGGCGGCAAAAGGGAGACCTACACAATATTAGTCAGGTGGTCATAATGTTATGGCTGATCGGTGTATATCGTGGGTATGATTTAGTATATAATGGGAATTATTTCATTATATAAATTATTTGTGGAACTACATAATTTGTAGTTTTCCTTTTTACTTCCTGTTTACATCACCACTGCACACATGTGCCAAGCTGACTTACATGTTACATGTGACAGGATCGCATTCAAAAGGAAGCAATGTATGGCATGAATTCACTGTCAAAATTAAAACATAACCATTAGTTTTCAAAGCTTGTACGTTACAGTTGGTACATCCTAATACTGTGAATAAAGGATGGATGTGTTTTTACTCATATAAACAACATATAAACAATATATTATTATGACATTAAACATAATTCACGCTTGGCTACAATAGGGCTTAGAAGAGACAAGACACTTATGCTTGTAATATCACTTTAAACATCCAATCTTTTGTGTAACAGCTTGGATGGTGCAAGTTTTGTCATTTATGGATTGGATGTAAAAGGCTATGTTCTAAGTACAGTATGCCCTGTTGAGCATTTTCTACATTAAGCCATATTCACATTAAGTGGATTGTATGCAGGGCTTAATGTCATAATCATATTGTTTATGTTAGTAAAATCATATCCATCCTTTATTCACAGTATTAGGATGTGCCAACTGTAAATGTACAAACTTTGAAAACGAATGGTTATGTTTTAATCTTGACAGTGAATTCACGTCATACATTGCTTCTTTTTGAATGCAATCCTGTCACATGTAACGAAGTCAGCTTGGGTTTTTAGTTTGACCAAAGAAATTAGGATGATTAGAGTGTAACTCTGAAACAGACACAGGCGAAGTGTAACACTGCGTATTGAAGTACTTTCACTTCAGCGCCGTGCAGCTCTGGGTTATTATGACTGCTGCCATGTTTCCTTTAACATGAAGGAGATGAAAGCAGAGAGGAAGTCAGAGTCAACATTTCTCTTCATTACAGAGCCGGGGGGGGGGGGTACGTGACCGAGCGAGTGAGCCAGGACCCGCACTGGGAGGACAGACACTGACTGCGGGAGTGTAGTTTTTTCCCCATCTTGTTGTAAATGGGGGTTAATGCATTGGTCGGGGGGGAGGTGTCTCATGGCGGTGTGGAGGTGGAGTGTGGATTAACCTCCGCGCGGGTGAGCGTGGTATTTGGGAGACCGAGGGATCATCTCCCTAGTCCCGCTCGAGTGCCTGCAAAACGGTGGCATCTGTGTGCGACACCAAAAAAAAAAAGCAATCTGTATCTGTGATTATTTAAATATAATTGCCTGGCGCTTCTCATTTCCAGTGCCAAGTCATGACGAGGGGAGGGCGGGGGAGGCTGCGCTGCTGGAAGGAGCCCTGTGTTGCTTGTTTCCCATTACTCTCCGTGGTCGCTGTCATCTGGTCTTAATTGCCTTCCACCGCTCACCGCTCTGCTCCGCCTGGCTGTAATAGAGTGTTTAGGCGGCGCTGCTCTCACTGGAACTGACCCGGTGCACCGACGGGAGAAGAGGCAGCCGCTGGAGAGGGGTCTGAATGGTGCTGGTGTTGGTGTCTCTGAAATAGCAATGAAACTGCAGCTGGTGGGGTCTCTGTTGCTCCAGTCACTTCACATGTCATTTATCTTTTGATTATATATTATATAATTATTTTATTTTTTCCCCCCCCCGACTCATCTCCTCTCCATGTATCGCTCTTTTATGTCTGTCTGTCTGTCTGTCTCTCTCTCTCTCTCTGTCTGCCTGTCTGTCTGTTTGCATGGCGGTTCCTCATGGCACTGCATTGACAGTGAGGCAGGGATCCTGTACTCACATTTGCACACACATCTGGAGTTCTGCCACGACTGGATTGGCAGCTGACTTTTTAATGGCACCAGAGAAAAAAGAAAAAAAAACCCAGAAAGAACCACCTCCCCCTCAAAACCTCTGTGCACAGCTCCTGTTTTTCGCAGCATTAAAAAGCAATTAAGGAGTATGGAGGGCACATGAAGTTCGCTGTGCTGCACCAGAGTTCTCTCGACTCCGGAACGCCCTCGGAACGCCCAGCAGTGGGGAGCGCGGTGAAGCAGGCCAAGACTTCACAGCGCATAATTTCAGTGTTTGGTTATTATCATTCTTGTTATTATAATTACTGCGACGATGTTTATTTTCCATGTATAATGGCAGTGCATTAGTACAGAAATAATTGCTGCAAGGAAGGGGTGATGAGGCGTGCGTTTGTACAAGCAGGCAATTCATTCGTGGGCATTGTTTTTTTTCCCACTCCATTTGTTGGCGTCGGGCTGCAGCATACAGGATGTCCAGAGGAAGAGGGCAGAGCTTGTTACAGCATATTGGGGATGCTTTGAACCTTTCGAACTTGAGATGGATCCTAAACTTGGAGTCCTCTCCCCACAACAGCAAGTTGCTAAACCCTCGTTTCACTCTTCCTCCAGGCTAGACCCAGTTTCAGGTGTCCTGCAGAGAGAGAGTCTTTGCATTTGTTCATTTATTTATTTATTGTGCAAAAGGGTGAAGAGAGAGAATCAGTTGGGTCCAGGAAATGTCCAAAGTCACACGACAGACACACTTAGTTTGAGTGGTGGAGTGATAGGTCTCCCACATGGAAAAAATACATAATTTAATGGAATCCTTATTTTTCACATGGCAAAACCGTCGCCTCATTTTTGTAAATTTTAAATATGCTTTTCGTCTGTAATCCATAAATTTCCAACCCCAAAAATAAGTAAACGCATTCCAGACTAAAACAGATCCCATTTGTTTTAAACATACAGAACAAAACGGCACGTAGACAGGATTCTACCCTAGTCTAAATATACATGTGTTCTGGTGGGCAGCGGAGGTGACTTTCGTGTGGTACAGAATCACATTGTGGTGCATGGACCTGATTAGGACTTGCGTGTGCAGCTGCACATTGTGCGTACGTGATCGCAGGTATGGAGGGCGGGGGGGCAGAGGGAGGCAACAATTAGTACGTAAACGTTCTGTACTGCGGAACAGCTGTTCCCCCACCCCTCCTTGCCTTTCCTATTGAATCTAAATGAACACCATCGCAGTGAGCATTAGTATACAAACGCTAATGGCATTGAAAGGGCCATGGAGTGGCTTAATGGGTTTTGTCTCTGAAACTCTACGACCTTAATTGGGTGCTGATAACGAGGCCCTATTAGTTCACAAAGGCATTTTACTGGCTGGTGTGAAGAGAGCAGTCATGGAGGAACCCACAACTGGGTTAAGTGTAAACAGCAGCCTGCAGAGTGGCCCATTAGCCCTTGTGGTCCAGAGAGTGCCAGGGTGGGACCAGCGGCCCGGGAGGAGAAGAGCGTGGCATGGGGGGAGCTGCTCAAGGTGAAACAGGGCGGCCATTAGGGTGAAGGGTTCCAGCCCCACCTACTGACACTTAGTGTGTAGTTTTCCATTTATCACCCCTGGGGTCATCAGTGAGGCTGCCCTCCTACATGTGACTAGTGTTCTGGGAGATGGGGGGGTAGTTATGGATTCAGCCTCTGGGGTACACCTCTGACCACTGCTGCCACCCCACCCCCATGTTACTGGTGGAAATGGGTTGGTTCATGGTAGAGGAAGTCTAACATGGCAGTGGGAAAAGCACAGATGGGTGAGAGGCACAGAGGCGTGGTGTGGCGTAGAATCTGGGAAGATAGGAGGCCTGGGCTGCAATTGGGATCCTGACACACCAGCCAATAAGGGATTAGGAAAACAGGCCCTGGGCCAATGGGGTACCTCCCTCAGCTGTTAGGTTTGGGACTTACTATCTAGGGAGCGTGTGTCTGGAAGTCTTGATCTAATCCAGGTGTGACAAGCTTGCGTGCTGGGAGGTAGGGTGGTCTGCGCTGGGGTTGGGTGTCTTTGCCTGGTCAAAGTCAGGATTTTTTGTCTCTGTTAATCCTGTGCTATACAGAAAATGTATTTATCATAATTATGATTTTCTCTCCAGGTTTCAGCTTGATTACACATAGATAGTTTCCACACATTAACTTTTCAATTAACTGCAATGGTTACAGTTTGCTCTCTCGGCCCAGTCGCCGTTCAATAGACTTATAGCCATTTATATCAATATTTGTATTGCTGGTCTAAATTAGTCTAATTTAATTAACAGGTATTTATTTCAACGCGTCACAGAGTGAAGGGTGAAAACACTTTCCCCTAAAACCACATCTCCAGTAATGCAGAAAATCTGTGCCGTCCATTCCCCAGGTGACCCACTGCTGTACAGAGCCTCTTCATTCATCCCTCCCAGTCGCACCCCTCTCCATTACAAGACTGCAGTGCGTTGTTTTTAAGGAGGTTGAAGTGGGTCAGTGAAGCCCTCTTAAGCAGATGGCACCTGTCTCTGGATTATGCAAAAAGACAAGAGGTGAAGAGAGGAAGGGGGGGGGTGGTTGAGAAGCAGAAAGAAGAGAGTCTGAGGGAGAGAAGGAAATAGAGGAAGTGAGAGAGAAGGAGATAGATGAGTGGGAGTGAGAGCGAGAGAGGGAGAAAGCAAGGGAGTAGCGGATATTTCAAATGAAAGAAGCTAAAACGACTTAAAAGAATAAAAGACTCATCTTTTGGATACCTGCCAGGAAATGGCTTTCAGCTGCAGAAAATTACCTGCATTGTGAAAAATATAAAGAAGGATAAGAGGAAGTCAAAACAAACAGACGGGGGACCGATGGGACAACTTGTGAGAACTGGAAACGCTGCAGCTCCCAAGCACCTGTGTGCCCGACTGCATCATGATCCGATCAGACGCACCGGCGAAGTCATCAAGACGATATCCTGGAGATATCAGCCTTGAACAGCACGATGTGCTCTTGGGAGCTGAGGACAGTTTACACTTGTGTTTCCTGGATGAAAGGAAACACCCCGAATTTGTTTTTTCTGTGCAGCTGATTGATCTGTTGGGGGAATGACTTGGGGATGGGCAGAATTAATACCTGTAGAGGGACTGAGACATTGACTTCCTTCCACCTTTACTGCTTTTTCATTTTATGTAGAATTAGCGCTCTGAATTGATTCTGTGGATGTCTGTCTCCTTGACAGGCCTGGGGGAGGTCACAGTGGGGTCACCAAAGATTTGGGCGCAGTCTCTCCCTTTGTGTTCACTGTCTTCCTCCAATCAGGCAGACGGAGAGAATCGGGCCCTACGAGATGAGTATGGGTGTCAGATGAGTTTAAGTCACTGCGTACTACACCGCATCCCCGGCAAACCCTGCATGGCAGAAACTCACATCTATTTTCATGTGTTATTGTATGAGTTAATACGACGTGTGAAGGGTGTCTCTTATTGCATAAGAGATGTCATCTTGTGCAGTTTGGGTGAGAGGACCGCAGAGCAAAGTTGAAGAGACACCCTTCCCACGACATATTAACTTATTATAAATCACACGCGTAAGGATTAGACACACGAACATCTCTACAGTGAAAAAATATTTTGTTTAAATATAACACTCAATCTCCTCCTTCTCCGTCTAAAATGGTTTGGTCCCAGATCCGCTGTAACTGAGCTACAGTAGTGTGTTTTCATGCTGGTTAAACATGACAACCTTCCTTTGGTCCAGAAGAAAGAAAAAGGAAAAAGACCCCAAGGGGGAAGCTCTTGTTGAAAACACCCAAATTGCTGTCTGTGACTTTATCTGGCCTTTTAGATAAAGAAGGAGGATGTCACCTTCCTCTGAAAACTCCCAAATCTTCTCCTGCAGCAATTTCGCTCTTTCTCTCCCATGAAAAACACACAGATATATCAATATAATTCACAGTCCTACCAAGTTATTGCGCCCCATGGCTGGAGCATGAACTGCCTATCCCTCCCCTCCCCTCACACTCCCTGGCTCTTCCCACTTCCTCCCCCTTCTGGCTGCGGCCCATCGAGCGGTTAAAGAGATGTCCTCATCCGCGTCTGTCTCCAGACTAATAAGTTGACCCGCTCTCTTGTTGGAGTCACGGTTGAGGTGGGGGCGCAATGAAAATCCAATTTCACACGCGGGCTGATGTCCCGGCGACTGGAACTCAATCACTGCCGAGCGAGGGAGGAGCGAAGAGGGGCGGACGGCTCAGGCCTGCACAGTGGCAGCGGTCACGAGATAAGTGGCGGACAATTTTGACACCTTAATTTCCCCGCAAACGCCTTCAGTGAAAGCAAACAAATAAATACGTAAATAAAAGAAGAAAAGCAAAAAGAAGAGACAAAGTAGAAGAAGGTTTTTTTGGCCAGGCTGGGGAGCAGCTCGTGACTGAAGCCTTGAGTCCAGTTCCTCTTGCTGGATCGCTCTTGACAATTTGAAGGGGAGATAAAGGCGCCACCGACTCCTCCCCTGCCCTCCGTCCCAGACAGAGAAGGAAAAAGAAGAGACAATTCGATGTGCCCTTGCTTTGCAGTTCAAGCAGGCCAGTAGATCCCAGGAGAGCGGTGTACGCTGCTAAAGGACATAAATCCACAGTGTGACCCGGAGCCTGGTGGTGAAAGCTGTTCGGATTTTGATTTAGTTGTATTGAGCAGGAGTGATCTCAGTGCTGTACAAGGGGGTATAAGATGTTCCGTATTCATTAATTGATTTTAGCTCAGATGCACACAGACACAGAATATTCACACGGCATGCTCAGGAGCTGAAATCACTCCACAACAAAGAGTGATTGACAGATTTCCGTCTCGCTCAGCTTACGAGGGACATATGTCAGTAACGTTCTGAGTCCTGATTGTTTTAATAATAAGTATCTCGTGTAACCTCATTACCACCTTGCTTCCTTCTGGGTTTTGTGTGTGTGTGTGTCCCGTGTGTACAGCTCAGTTCAGTCCACTCTGAAACCTATGTACGTATTCCTAACAACGTCACGTCTTAACGAATATCACGTGAACTCAAATGCCAGCTGTTTAAAAATAGCTCCGCACGTCTCTGCACCCTGAAGCCGGGGTCACGGAGACAGCCAAGAGCAGCCCCAGTCCAGCCCGCCTGCACTGAGAGTCTCCCGTCTCCGGCCGGCTCCGGTGTGTGCGCTGCAGTGGGAGAGCGGCGGTTTGCTCAGCCCTGTAATTTCCGCTGTGTAATAAAACAGGCCGCTTAATACAAACGCTCCGTGGCCCAGGCTACCCGGGGTAGGGGGGGCTGGCATTTGCTTCAGCAAACTCCACTGTGTTCATCAGCAGCCAGCTAATGACTATAGCCCGAGAATCATCAGTCGCTATCTGTTTCCCGTTCCCTCCTCGGGAGTGGGAGGAGCTCCTGGCGGCCACCGCGTGTGCCAACACAGAGGCCCAGTGTCTCATCACAGCTGCTGCCAGTGGGAGATGATGGCCAAGCCGCTCCAGACTCTGAAACACAGTGGCTGCTCAGTATTGTATGAACTGAGCTCCTGGCCCCGGAGACAATCTCAGTCTTGATTGTTGAATATCTATATTTACACATGCACGAAGGAGTCCACATCTTTCTATAGTCACATGCAGGGGGGACTGTCTGTATCATGAGCAGTGGGGAGGCAGGCACAGCGTGTGTGGGGGGGAGTCTGTTTCTCCGAGAGCTCCAGGGCACGGAGCGAGCCAGACTGGCCCCGACAGATGAACCATCTGCGCTATCCGGGATCAGGGAATCCTGGGACGGGGAATTGGAGAGCCGTGGCTGCTCACCTTCAGCCAGTGGAGTGGCATTGAGCATCCCGGGAGGGGGTTGGGGTGTTTGTGTACAGGGAGGGCCCTGGGTTCAAATCTCCACAGCTTTGAGGGCTGAGGATCGCTTTTGGGGTCTCACGACCCCCCACCATCTCAGTATACGTGTAATAGACAGATCGACAGACAGACAGATTGATTCTAGAATTTCTCTTTCTTTCTGTCTGTGGATCTGCTTTGTCTGTACATCTGATAATTATCTATCCGTATGTCTCTCTCTCTCCTTGGGTCTTTCTTATAATTCTATCTGTGTATCTCTCCCTCTCTCCATCTGTCCATCTCCCTTTAAATCTTGGGCACAAGAGTCTCCCTAATCGCAGTGACAGTCCCACTACACTTCCACAGCTTGAGCTACGACAAGCGCGGACTGAGATCCGTGTGATTCATCTGCAGTTACCTCCGTACCCATCCCTCATAAACGCAGTCCTAGGCCCTGAGTTACGAACGGAGATTTAATATTAACATCTCTTTAAATAGCAGCTACATTATTCAGCCGGCGATGGACTTCCTGTTTATACTTTCCAGTGGCTGTGTCTGTGTCCCTGTCAGAGCTCGTGACGGCTGCGAACCGTTCCTCTTGCGGTCGGAACCGAAATTAGTTTATACATTATTGAATTAAGAGCAAATCTACAGGGCTGCAAAGTTGACTGTCACGTCAGGTAAACATCAGCATTAGGCGAGCTCCCGGACCTGTGAGGACGAACACGAGCCGGGCCTTGTGATTGTCAAACTGTGCTTTGGTAAACGGAGCAAGGCGCCCGTGGCTTGGTTGTGTTTAGTTTTTAACACCTCTTAATTTCTCCCCCCCTCACCGTTCGCCCCTCGTCTGTCTGTCAGTCAGACCTCAGTGTTTTAATCAGCCTTCTTGCCTCACTTCCACCCGGCTGTCAAAAGCACAATTTTTGGAGCATCCTCCTTCCTCGAGCCCTCAGGCCTCCATTTGTAATTGGCCCTGGGCTGTTTGTTTAATTTTCTACTTGAGTTTGTTGGTTTCTTTCACTCTTTCTCTTTCCCCCGCCAAGGCACTTTGTTTGCTCCTAAAGGAGTGATCACAGGCCGCCAGGCAGAGGCACTGACTCAGTTGAGAGCGAGCTGCATGAGTTCCCCTGTGCTTTGTACCGGGGAGCATGCAAGCAGCGTCACATTATAACCGAATCCGTTCCCAGGTCTCGTTCACACAAGCCTGTCTGTCTTGTCTGCTGGCTAATTGAGAAGATTGGGAAGAAAATCTGCCTTCCACTGGGGTTATAAGTGGTTTTATTTATTTTTTCACTTTTGGAGGCACACAGATCACTGTCTCTTAAAATGTCGGTTGAGCCGTCCACTCTAGAAGGTGTTGTCCAATCAAGGATCAATGGGAATCCTGTGGGGCTGCTTATCAGAGCCATCAAACCCTTTAATAAGTTAGACACTATTATCACGGTCATTTGTTGATTTATTCTTATCTTTGTCCTGATATTCCAACACAAGCAGTGATGAGGATGAGATTAAAATGAGACTGACCTGTGGCACAGCTGTATTAAAAATTTAACTTGCAGAACAGAGAGAGCGGAGCCTGTTTTCCCTGGATAATGAGAGAGAGAAATGTTTCAATTTGGAGGCTGGCGGCTGGCGGCTGGACCCCGGGATCCCAGGGCTGTCAGGAAACGCAGGGAGCGCCGCTGCCACCTGCCCCCAGGACCTGACCTCTGATTGAGGGGGGCTGCGCTGTCCTGTCAATCATCCCATCTTCCCGGGAGTCTCGGAATGAGTCACCAACTGCAGGCACGGGTAATGAGAGCTGCCCGTTGTTAACAGCTCCATGCACTGCGGATGGGTTTAAATTGGAGCGCAGGGAGCCCGGTGAGTTCTGGCTGGACTTGGGGTTTGGGGCTTCGGTTTCTAACTTGGGGTGGACGGAGGGGACGGGGGGACGGGGACTGTCCAAATGCAGGGGAAACCAGGGGACACCTGCTGTAGGATTTCAAATATAAATCTACCCTTCCTTTTTCATTGGGCTGGTATTGCCTGTGCGAGCCCCATTGTGATGCACATGCTCGGTAACTTCACACTCTTCCCAGCAATGCCTTTCCCCTTTGCACTGCACTCCACACACTGACGTGCTTTGCCATGGTTTACCACAGTCCAGTGGTGTAGTTGAGGGAATGCGTAATTTGATGGGAACTTTGCGTATGCCCTCCTATAACTCCCTGCTTGACAAATCACCACTTTTACTACATTGCACTGTTTCAACTACTTGTGCTTTACTATGGGAAACTGTGTTTTACTACACCGTACTCTACTTTACTATACTGCACTGAGTTTTACTAAATTGCACAATGCTTTACTATGGAATTCTGTGTTTCACTACAGTATACTGTATTTTACTACACTGTACTTTGTTACTGTGCTATACTGTGCTTTACTACACTGGATTGTGTTTTAATACACTGCACTGTGTGTTACTGTGCTATACTGTGTTTTATTACACTGCACTATGCTTTACAATGGAATTCTGTGTTTTACTACATTGTGCTGTGTTTTAATGTGCTATACTGTACTTTACTACACTGCACTGTTTTAATACACTTTGTGTTTTACTGCACTATACTGTGTTTTACTACACTTTACTGTGTGCTTCACCAAAGACCCTACACCCTACAGCTATATTAGGATGCAGCAGTTAGGAGAACAAAAACACCCTGCAGTGGCAGCAGCCTTTTAGCAAAGTGAAGCTGATCAATTTCTCCTGGAAAAGTGCTGAAGAATAAAAGACCATCTGGTAATAGGAGGAAGCAGTTAGGAGCCGCCTGGGGTTGAGGAGGGCTCTCTCTCAGCGCACTATCGACAGCCCAGACAGATTCACTCCCTGCCAAATGGGGTCCCGAGTGCCGTGGCGGACCCCAAGACTGATAGCAGGCGTCGTCGGGAGTTGATACGAATTTCTGTTTTTCTCTTTAAGCAAAATCCAAGGCCTTTCATGAAGTGCTTACTCTTAAACGGCTAAATGCATTTAAATTGATCCACCTGCTGTTAAATAAATTGAATCAATCTGTCTTCCAGCGCTGTGCGGCGGCCGCTGAAACGAGCCACCCTGTTATTCTGCAGGAGAGAGAAGCCCCGAGATTGTGGCATGGCCTGGGAGTCTTTTATTTGTATTCATTTACCTATTTATTTATTTATTTTCCATGGTTTATTTATTCATAGATCACGGGCTCGCTCTATTGAGCTGGGAGTAGACATAACCACAGAGAGCTCACATAAAGACCAGTGCTGCCCAACCTTTCACACACGATGGCCGAATGAAAAGCTTGGCGCAGCACAGCAGCCCCCCCAGTCACCCACCTGCGTTCTTGTCCAATTACAACAAATTCTCCTCTTGATGAGAATCCTAAGCTTATCTTGGAGTAAAATAATAAAAATATGGGAAATGGCTGTTTCTTTGCTGACACTTGGATTTTTCCTGTCAAATATCAGCAAGGGTTTATGTGTCGAGTTCGAGCTCGTATTGTATCAGTGAGGCCTTGCAAAAATGGCTGAGCATCCAAGTTATTTATTGGTGTGAGTGTAGGATTCTGATGATGTCCTCCTGGCAGCGGGATAACACTGCTATTCACATAGCGGCCCTTAGCTGGAGAACTCTGTAGCGGTGCTGAAGAGGTGGGCGGTCTCAGACACCCACAGATCAATGAGGCATCTCCCCAGGGGATTAGAGCAGGCAGTGTGCGACTCCATGAAATGCCCAGCAAAAGTGCAGGAAAGAACAATCCCTACCGTCTTACTCCCGTCCTGACTGTCTCACTCCCTCTCACTGTCACTGCCCTTTACTCTGACCCTAGACACTCCAGGAGGAGCGGTTTTGTGTGTGTGTGTGTGTGTGTGTGTGTGTATGTATTGTTAGAGTTTAGATGCAGTATAACACAGACAGTATGGCTCCTGCTCCCGCCACCTGATCGAAAACCCCTCATCGTAATAATTGGGGTGCCAAGTGACTCAATAATTAGCTGACAAGTTCACTTTTACCACTGGCAAACAAATGTTTTTCAATACATGAAGATGAAGATATAGCCTTATAATTTTAAATTTACAATCTGCATTTCTCCAGTTTGACTCAATTTACAGTGTAGCTAACATTTCTTTAGGCTGGCATATTCAAATAATCTTGCTCTAATTACATTTTCATATGCGATTACATCAGCAGAAGAATTGTTCTCACATATAAATAATTAATAAATAATGAAGGGGGGCGTCTCAGGAGGCTTATTGCAGCTTCCCTGGGGAACGGCTGCAGGGCCAAATGGTTTCTCAGCCTGTGTGGCGTGCAGCGCATCAATCCCAGGTAGGAAGGAGGGAAGTTGCGCCCCAGTCCAGTTGGGACTCTCTCTCTGGGGGAGATGTAATCTAGAAAGACGTGGTTTGCTGTACAGTAGTCTGGTCAAATAATCAATGCATGAAAACACCATAATCCACAATGCACTTGAATTTGTAAAGCATGCATTGCAACGTGTAACAATAAAACATCCTATTAGTACCACCTACACCCAGTTATTTACCATGCAAGCTAACCAACACAAACGTTAACTTCATTAATAAGGGGGGATATGCATTGGATTGAGACAAGCACTGGCCATCCCATCCCAGGGGTAACGCGTGACGCAACGCCTTGCAACGTCCCAGTGCCAACCGCGACCCCCTCGCTTTTGTTCGGCGCTGGGGGGCAGGGCTGTCGCGGCTCATTACCGGGAGGAGATGGAGGACGCGCTTGACCCACTTTCGCAGAGCAGAGCACTAGACCGCATCAGCGCCTTTGTCTCCGGGCTGCGAGCGTCTGTGACGGAGCCTCCATGTTCCTGCTGAAGGCGAGCCCCTGCGCGGCTGTAAACGCGGGCTGCGTGCGGGGCGCCTGGCCCTTTAATGCCCGGCGTGCGGGACAGCGCGGAAGTTAGTCTGGGGAAACTTTCCGACCTGTTTAAAGGGATCGTCCGGGAAGAATCCAGAGGAAGCGGCCGGGACTGAGGATCGTGGGGAGCAGCAGCAGCAGCAGCCCGCACCTCGGAGAGCCTTTTGACGTTTGTGTTTGTTTTAGTGTATGCATTTTATTTGATCGTCTTTCCCAAGATGCCGTCCTTCTCAGAGTGGAGGAACACAAACCAGTTTTACTACTGCATCAAATTCACCCTCAATGTCTATTCCATGCTGTTTTCGGTAAGTGTTTGCGGCTCAGTTCTTGCGTGGGGAAAACTAAACTCGTGTGGGGGGGGAGCATGTGTCTGTGATATTATCGCAAGGTAATTGACAGATTGCACTTTTGCTGTAATTGGATTGATTCAGAGGTGCAGCTCTGCAGAATCGCACCGATCCCATTGGTGGACAGCGCAGCCCCGCGCAGATCTGCGCACATCTGCGCTACGCGTGTGAAAGCCTGCGGCGGCAGGGCTGCCCGAGCAGCAGCTTGTGTTTCGGGTTCATTGACGGACGCCGGCGCGGCGGGGTTGCCTGCAGTTGTTCACTATTGGCCATGCGAGGTTCGCCTTAAAGGGACGAGTTGTTTTTGTGTGCCGACTAATATTAAAGACTATAAAGCTGTGCAAAAGTATAGTGTCTCGCACTACAGGGAACGCCTAACCATAATAATACGCCTTACAGTAGTGTGCATGACACAATAATAATCATGATCATTATTATGAGACTGAGTCACATTTTCTGTAGACATCCTCTAGGTCTTTGAAGGATTATAATTAGCATTATAATGAGAAAAATATATGAATTTCGTTATATAATTAATAGCCTTTTGTAGCATGTGATGCTAGACGGGGCCCTTTCAAGTCTGTAAGTGTGTGTGAATATTGCATGAGACACCAGCTGCGTGCCACTTAATTAATACGTTGCATTGGGTTTAGATGTAGCTTTCTCATCATAGTAATGATACGGAAGATGCCAACCATTCTGCTGTAAAATCTGCTCTTTGACCAGATGGACTCCAAAGCCCAGAATGCACTGCAGACAGTGCAGTCAACTATCCCCAGACTTGTAATGCCAATTATATTTCATATAATTCTTAGTTTTTATGCCCCTGTCTGTTATTCCCTCTCTTCAGTTGCTGTGCCCCCCCACCTCTGTTTGCAGCTCTTGGACAACCTCCGTTTTTTGATCCTCTGTCATAAATAAAGTTCTTCAGCTGACTGCTTTCATCCGCAGCTGCTCACTGAGATGAGGGCCTGAAGTCGGTCGGGCCTTGGCAACTGTAGGGCTGCGGCTGCTGTCCTCTTGCTCGAGACCGGATTTAGGTCTACGTTCTGTCCCCATCTAAAGGATGGCACAGCGACTCTCCCAGGGCTGAAGCACAGTGAGTGAGGGGTCAGGGCCGGGACCCCCTGGCCTTCTAAGCCTCTTCGTCCCTCACACACCAGCCCGGGTTCTGACCTAATTTATGGCAAGTCATTAGTGTGAATGAGCGCACGGGCACTTGGGGAGAAAAGTGGGGCGACTGCTGCAGCAAGAGTCACCCACCTCAGGAAGTGGACAGCCAGTGCTGACCTGAAAGTCCCTGTGCCCCGTGACCTGCCTCTTGAAATAGTGAGAGCGCGGACCCTTTTTCACTCACTGAGTAGTCAGGCTGTGGAGAGAGCCCAGGTTAGCTCAGTGGCATCTAATCCTGCAGAGTGCTGCTCACTGCTCCCCTGACTCGGCTCTGCTGCCCAGGAGAGCTTTTAATGAGATGATAGTGGCTGCAGGAAATGAATTTGGCCACAGTAGGCTCTCTCATGGCTGCTGCACACGGGCACTCTGTCCTTCGTGTGGGGGGTAAATGTGAAATATTGAGCATTCATTGTTTGCCAACATTATGATGTGTGTATAACATGGAGACCTGCTATTTTTAAATAAAAAATAAAGAAAATGCAGGAAAACGGGAGTGATGGGAGTCTAATTCTCTCCCTGGCTTCTTCATTGGGAACAGCAGTCTGTGTCTGTGAGGTTCCTTTAAAAATGCATACATAGACATACACCGATCAGCCATAACATTATGACCACCTGCCTAATATTGTGTAGGTCCCAAAACAGCCCTGACCCATCGAGGCATGGACTCCACTAGACCTCTGAAGGTGTGCTGTGGTATCTGGCACCAAGACGTTAGCAGCAGATCCTTTAAGTCCTGTAAGTTGCCAGGTGGGGCCTCCATGGATCGGACTTGTTTGTCCAGCACATCCCACAGATGCTCGATTGGATTGAGATCTGGGGAATTTGGAGGCAAAGTCAACACCTTGAACTCGTGATTCATCAGACCAGGCCACCTTCTTCCATTGCTCCACGGTCCAGGTCTGATGCTCACGTGCCCATTGTAGGTGCTTTTGGCAGTGGACAGGGGTCAGCATGGGCACCCTGACTGGTCTGCGCCTACGCAGCCCCATACGCAACAAACTGCGATGCACTGTGTGTTCTGACATCTTTCTATCAGAACCAGCATTCACTTTTACAGCAATTTGAGCTACAGTAGCTCGTCTGTTGGATCGGACCACACGGGCCAGCCTTCGCTCCCCACGTGCATCAATGAGCCTTGGCCGCCCATGACCCTGTCGCCTGTTCACCGCTTTTCCTTCCTTGGACACTTTTGATAGGTACTGACCACTGCAGACCGGGAACACCCCACAAGAGCTGCAGTTTTGGAGATGCTCTGACCCAGTCGTCTAGCCATCACAATTTGGCCCTTGTCAAAGTCGCTCAGATCCTTACGCTCACTGTTCACTTGCTGCCTAATACATCCCACCCACTGACAGGTGCCATGATAACGAGATTATCAGTGTTATTCACTTCACCTGTCAGTGGTCATAATTGGTAATGGCTGATCGGTTTAAAATAGCTCGATGAAGGTCTTGGATCAATAAACAACAAATATCCATGCAAGCAAGGTGGGCTGACTGAATCTCAGTCTATCAATCAATCAACCAACCAACCATTATTAAATATAGCACCCTTCCCAAAAGAATTGCCGCAGGGTGCTTTACCTGTCAGTGTGTTAATGCAGTACAGTACATCAGTAAACCAGGAGGCACACGAGAAAAACGTGACTTTCGAGGGAATCTTCACTTCTTTGTAACCTTTCTTATGTGCCTGAGAGAGTGGCCAGGACCCCCAGAAGGCCAGGGCCGGGGGGGGGGGGGTGGCGCAGGGTCACTTGTGGATGTGCGGTGCTGTCTGAGGGTGTGTCTAATCACGACAGGCAGCTGAGTAGTGGCACGGCAGACGGGTCTCTGGGGACCTGCCTCCAGCCCCACGTGCGACGTGCTGCCTATGACTCAGTGCACTGTGTTTTGGCTGATTGTGTGTGTGTGTGTGTGTGTGTGTGTTTGTGTGTGTTTGCCTGCCTGCCTGCCTGCCTGCCCGTGTGTGTTTTCAAGTTGCGTGTCTCCTTTTGTTCTTGTTTTTGTCAATTGGGCCTCTCCTGTTCCCTGTGTAGCTTCTTGGGTTTGTCTCCTACCCCCACCCCCTGAGGGCAGAGCTGCAGAGTTGGCAGATTATCCCCAGACAGCGCTGAATAATTTAGGACTCTTGTTTTTGACGTGCGAGTCTCGAGGAGGGGTCGGGGCTGTCATCTGAATTAGCCAGCACAGGGTGCAGTGTGTGCCAGCAGGCCCCTCACAGAGAGCAGCAGAGATTTGTCTTCATTGCCTGACTGCTGAGATCATACTGTGACCATCGACACAAGGTCCCCCTGTGCCCTGTGCTGGAGGGGGCAGTCTGTGCGGTCAGAGGGCACTTCAGCCTGCCCTGCTCTCGCATGCAAATATCTGCTACGTCTATCGCATCATCCATCGGTCATTTGTTTATCTCTCTCTCTCTCCTTTTCTACGTATCTATCTGTGTGTCTGTCTGTCTTTACCTATTTATTTGTATGTCTGTCTAACTTTATAACTCGATTTTCCAACCTTTCTATCTCTCTCTCATTGTGTATTTGTGAAATGATCTATTCGTCTGTGCATCTCTCTTCGTCTTCCTCTCTCTGTATCCCTGTCTGGTCCTTCGGTCTGCATGCACTCACAATTGTGTGTAATGGAGGTGGAAGGTGCTTTGTGGAGGGGAGGGGGTCTGTGTGATCTCACTGTTGCCGACCTGCAGGGAGGAAAGAGGGATGTGCGTGATGGGGTTTCAGGGGCCCCCAAGATCCAAAACAAGGAATAGACAGACATAAACTGAAAATAAAACCTTGCTGCTCTTTGAGCCTAAACTAAACACAGACACGGGCCCCTCTCTAAACTTATCGCTAAGAAAAATACAAACCCTGACAAACATAACTGGATTGATGACGTTTATATAATCCTGTATAGTGTAAGCTATATAATACTTGGCAAGCAGTGGAAGCTCACTGTTGACATGCAGTCATAGTGCTCGGCTCTGAACCACCGCACCTGCCCGTTAATCGTCCTCGCTGCAGTGTTGTGTTGGAAGAGCTGCACAGTTGGTCATTAGCAATGTCTGCTTCCGGACAGGGTAATGATAATCCAAGCGTATTAAATACAGGCGTTGTTGCGTTTATGAAACCTATCCCCATTGATTCTATGTATTTATGATCCCGTTGAGCACAAATTGTTAGAACCTCTCTATCGTGCAGAACTGTATAGACTTAATGTTTTATTAACCGGCTGTTTTATTAACAGTATGACCGTTTTTTTTTTTTTTTTTAATTTCATATATATATTTTTTTCAACACATAAACTGCAGTTTAATTATTTACAAAGTTGTGTTTGTACCTTGGATATATCTGCAGCGTTACAAATTAATGTGATGTTTAGAAAAATTACAGCTGTTAAATAATTGAAGAGACGAGGCCTGCAGCACACCATTCTTTTGAGCAAAGGGTCAGTATTAATGAGGGCTGCCTACTGTCGACTGTTATTTCTGCTCTTTAAAGCTGTAAAACTAAAATAAGCCTCTGTAGTATATTAAACAAGTTGAGCGTGTTATTTTATTCTCCAGTATAGCAGACCTGTAGACGAGAATTAAGTCGCTGTGGTGATTTTGCTGACAGTTTTCATTCCATGGAAATCGTATATCATCCCGTCCCTAATATATTCTGTGAATGCTTATTGATTTATTTCTGACTTTCCACCTGTCAGAGTTGAAAGTGAGTGTGATGTAGGGCCACAGCACGACCGCTGAGTGGTCCGTGACCCTCTCTGTGTTGGTCCAGTGTTGAGGTGGACGGGGGGTTGCTGTCGGACTGCTCAGGTGGGCTTATTGATTGGAAGCTAAGTGTGTGATGGAGTGGGGTGATCAGTTGTTGATGCTCTAAATGGTCCGGTCACTCACCCTGCGAAATAGTGTCCCTTCAGCCTCCGAGGCTCACCCTGGTTAACCCGTCTTTCCAAGCTGGCGTGCATCTCCTTTGTGTCTCAGCTCTGGTGTATTGGACATGTTGTGACTTTGTGACTGACACTTGACTTTTTTTATTACTGTATTGATTATTGATGGGTTTTTTTCCAGCCTTAACTACAATCTGCCTGCAATTGAAAGCTAAATAACTAAGCAAGAAAGCAATCTAGGGCATTGTAATGTGCCTGTCTGACTGTAATCAATAGCCACTATAAGTAGCTTTGGACACTGGCTTTTCCTTCTATATCCGGCTCTCGCACACACCCTTACTTACACACACACACAGGGTATTAAATATGCATACCATATTCCTATATATAGACACACACACACACGCACACGTATATGGCAGTACCTATACACACATCTTTGCACAAGAAGTGTGAAATGGAATGTCCAGCTGATTCCAAAGAATTTCTGGACAATCTTTCAGATGCTTCGGTCAACAAGAGCAGTGTCCAGCCGGCAGTGTGAGGACAGTGTGTTCTGAAGACCATTTCCACAGTCTGTTTCTGCATTCGTGGCCCAGACATAAGGAGCAGGTGTTCCCTTATTTCTGAGCTGTCTCTGTGGCCACCAGCTGTGGTTTTCACAGTGCAGACAATGGGCACAAACGCTGCCGTGGTAGTGGGAGAGGGGCTGGGGCTGGCGCAGGCGGGCACCCTTCCTTCCCCTCCCTCCCCTCCTTCATTCTTTCCCTGCCCCTGACGGCACGCTTCTCTCTGAAACCCCAGCACAGAAAAACTGATTAACATGTATTCATGCACAGGGCAATTTTAACTAGCTGTGACTGTAGCGGAGACAATCGAAGGTCTATTGTGTGTGTGTGTGTGTGTGTGTGTGTGTGTGTGTGAGAGAGAGAATCCATTTTCAGAACACTGTTAACATGTTCTTTTCTCTGTTTCACATAATCTTAAAATAAGTTTCGTTCACCTGAACCTACAAACCCGGAGACACTGTTTTTTGTTTTGTTTGTTTCTTTGCGGTTTTTAAAATTTGTTAAATTCTATTCGCTACCCATCTTGCTCCCCCTTCCCTGTTCCGTTGCGAGGCGTGTGTGAGAGAGAGAATCTTTTGTGAATATGTCCTCAGAATCAATCAGCCCACATAATGAGCCCCTCTTGTGATCGGCTCTCAGGAAATTGCACTCATTTTAGCTTGATTCCTGTGAGCCCTCTGTCATCTGATGGAGTTCAGTGCCCTGCATGACAGGTACTTTAGATCAGATTCTCCCCCCTCACCTCCGTGTTATTGTTTGTGTACTTTTTAATTTTTTTCCGTGATTTTTTTTTTTTTTGTTGCAAAAAATCCTTCCAGAGCTGACGGTCCCCCACTTGAACCATCTCGTTCTAGGGCACTAGTGTTTGCTGAAAGATACCTCTGACCAATAGGGATATCGGGCAAGGCCTGTGGAAGGAGTAGCAGCAGGAAAGGAGCTGAGGGGAGCAGATTAGTTTACGTTGGCCTGAGACAGTTTAGGCGCTCAAGTTTGTCCGTCCGCCTTCGAATCCGTAATGCCTGTCTGCCCATCAGACCTGACTACTTCACTGAATTATTTGTTCACTTAGTTGTTTGAAATCCATGTGTCTCAGTCCTGTTACGTGGGGATCTGCTGCTGTTCGGTTGTTTTGTGATTGAGCTCTTTTAGCAGCCTGTTCTCTGGGTGAGGCCCGTGATTTTTTTTTTTTAACTGTTTTGACCTCTCGAGAAGTTGACTTGAGTCAGAAATGAGGCTTCACTCTGGAGCAGAGGATGGGGTTTTGAAACTCCTCTTGTTCAAGTCTATAGTTTTAGAGACTAGGGGTGGGCCATACAAAAAACAAAAAAAAACATTGACCTACCTGCTCACAAGAAACTGTCAACCCAGTCTCAGTGGCTCCTTTATTTCCTGTCACGTGCTTCTCTCTTCTCGGTGTCAATCTGCTCTGAAGTACAGGGTTGTTTTCCGCTGTTCCCGGGTGAGTCAGAGTTTCCCTGCCACCCGGCCTAGGTGTCTGGCATTGAAGTAACCTGGCCCACGCAGAACTGAGCAACCTGATTGGTGGAGTGTTTGGTGCCAGGCTCAAGAGCTGTCTAAGCACCCTATTAAAACAAACTTCCGTGACTGAACGCTGCTGTTTGCTTAATTCCATGGCAGTGATTAACGTACCTCAGGGTTGTCTGTAGCCCCACGATTGAACGCTGAAAAGTGCAAAAGAAACAATGTTGGGTTCACCACATTTGCACTGTAGTGAACATGCTTTCTGCAAGCGCTGTCCAGATTTCAGAAGGTGCTCTTGCTTTCATCCTTTTTCTCTACTGTCTTTACCTGTCATTTGGACCATCGACTTTATTTCAGTGTTTTTTGTTCGTTCTTTTTTCCTCTGGCGTGTTTTTTTGGCGTACAAGATGTGAGCCAGTTTCCCCGGAGGCCTTGTATATTAGTGGCTTTGTCAGCGTGGAGCAGCCTTTACCCAAATCCGTGATCGCTCTCTTCTCCTCTTCACAATAGTGCTAATCCTTCTGAAGCAGCAATCCAGCGTACTCAATTGGTCTATAGAAACCCATCTCTTTTCCTCTTGAAATGGTGCAATTAGCAGTAGTGCTCTGGGCTAGAATGGCTGTTAGCAGTATTAGTGTGTGCAATCTTCTCCTCACACGGCCTCCTAGAACACGTTATGAGAGCTGTGCGTCCCGCGGCTGACACGGCTCCTGCAGGGGCACTCGGTGTTACAGGCTGCCGATGGAGACAGGCGGGAACAGGCTGTGCTCAGTGCAAAGTGGACTCTCTATTGAGGAGAGGCAGTGACGGAACAGATGCAGCCGGCTGGGGAGCCATTGTGTGTCGTCTGGATGTGGGAAACTTAGCTTTTGCTGGTAAATGTCATCGCCAACGTTGCCGGCTAATTGCGTGCATAATTAGTTCATTACGATGCACTGAACTCATCGGGGGAGGGATGCGACAGATGTTTTCGGAAGAAAGTCAAACAGAAATGCACTTGGTTATTTTCTTGTTATGGTTGTTATTTGGTTCTTATTCGTAGTAGTATTGGTTGAAGTGCTCCGAGTGTGTAAGTTGGGTGTGAAGGAGAGCCCTTGTCCTCTAGTGTCAGTGTCCGGGAGATGAATGGCCCCAGTGCAGTGATGGCGGCCATTGCTGAGACCTGCTCCGGTTAATAAGGCTCTTGACTCCGTGCCAAATGTCCCATTAGAGCTGTTGGTTTCTTCAGGCTTTCTCATCCATCTCCTTTCCTCCATCCATCTAGCTTTCCATCCATCTGTCTATGCTGCTTTAAGGTGCCAGGTCTCTTTATCCACACCTGCCCCACTCCCCTCCATCCTCCTCCTGTTCCCTTGTCCCTCCCATCAGCTCTGTGATGTCATGCCCCAAGTGTGTAAACCCCAAATGGCATTTTTCTGCTGCTCATAAGACTCCTGCTCCCACAATCCCTTCTGTTGCCAAACCTCTGTCTCTCCTGCTGCTACTGTCACCTGCTCCACTGGCACACAGGCACAGACACGGTGCAGCTGCCCCACCAGACAGAACATCCAGCAGCTCACCTACTGAGCACTTTAAATTCATCTCAATTTTTTTGGCAACCAAGAAAACTCCCCATAACGAAAGTGTAAAACAGTTCGTAAATCTGTCGGCATCCTGATTTAAACACCCCCGTGGGCTCCTTCGGCCGGTGCTTTTTCCCACTTTCACAATAGTTGGATTTCCCTCTCCTGGCAGCCCAGCACAGTGACTGATGTCATTACCCACAATGCTCTCCCGGGGTCATAACTTTTTCATCCAGCCCATAAATTGAGTGGTGGACTATTAGAGCAAATGTGGCAGATTTATATTGTAAAGTATTAGTTTTTGAGTGCCCAACTCCCCCTCACACACACAGATTCCTCCTTAGACATTTTGTTGTTAAGCAAATGTGTCTCTTGAGATCTGTAGCTTGCGTGTGATATTTTAGCGCTAAAGGATCCAGGTTTTGCACTCAAACCGTGAATAGATGTGCAGACATCACATGAGGATCCGCTGAAACACCCTGGCAGGGGAGCGCTAGCTTGGCAGCCGAGATGAGATCAGCAGTCTTGGGTCTGGTATGAATGCGTACGTGAATAAATAAAATGAATTCATAACTCCCTCCGTCACTAAGTGTACGGTTGTATATGGCGCTCCTATCAGGCTTAAATGCCAACAACCTGTCTGAAGGGTACGAATAAATTATAATTAAAAACGTTATGTATCTGATCACAGCCTTGCTGCTTGATTAATGTTAATTGCTGGACTGATTAATGAGGTCAAGCAGCTCTGATGTCATCTTATGTGTTCCTCTGCTCTGGTGGTTGTTGTTGTTGTTGTTGTTGTTGTTGTTAATTTTTTGGCAGACACCCTTACCCAGGCCGATTTACAGTTAGGGCAAGAAACTTTTTCCAAGTGCAAAAAACAAAAAGATAACCCTAGTACATATAGGTTAAAACTACCTCCCACGCAGTTGAGTGCCACCCCAGTGCGTGCCGAGGGGCAGCGCGGCAGGGAGGCAGGTGCAGTTACCGTAGGATGATTGAAAGTGCTAAAGACACACGGGCGATCAGGAGCAGACAGAAGCCAGTCTTGTCTGAATGCACGGAAATGCATGGATCAGGCTTTGCTTTTATCCACTGACTGCAATTTCAAACGAGGGAGGGAGGGGAGATGGTGTTTTCTGGAAGACTCGTCTCTCTCTCCCCCTCCCTCTCTCTGTGTATCCTAATGCAGAATCAATATCAAGTGGAAATCGCTTTTCTACAAGCGGTGCAGAAATCCTGCCGGCGGAAAAAACACTCGCCAGACTGCGCTGTCTGACAAGGAGCAGGGATCGTGTGAGAGGCCGGGCTGTTGGCAGTTTAAGTACACGGGAATAATGGGACTGTACTGTCCTCGGGCATTGATCTTAATAACAGCTTCTGGGGAAGAAATCTACAATAAAATAAATGCATAAATCTGTAGATGTAGGGTAAAATTAGCAATTTATCTAAAGTTAGGATTCAACAGAAATGTATGCAAACTGAATGTGTTGCTGAGCAGGAGGGTTCCCCAGCTACGGCTGACTCTTGCTTGCTTGCTGTAGGAGACAACAGGAGTTACTGAAGAGGAAAGTGACAACTGAGAGCTGACTCTTGTATTTTGTATGAAACAACCACAATATATGCAGTATGTAGATAGTGTCTGGTTGACCCTTGTGACATGGGGCAGGATTAAAACATTTGAAACCTGTGCATCTTTAAGCTTTGTTTGTTACTTCCTTGTAAAACATAGTTATATTTTGGAGTTTGCTGATTTAGGGGTATCCATTGCATATATACTGTGTGTGTGTCGATGCAAACCTCAGAGAGGATATTTGGTATTGTGCTCTGGTTCTTCTTTGCCTCGGCAATAAACACTTTTCTTTTGCTGAATTATGTTGCTAGCTTTTAAGATCTTCCATACAGTTGTGTTTGCCTTTCTCCCTGCCCTGTTGTTCTCAGTCTCTGTCTCGATGACCAGCTCCAGTGTCACGGTCGATGGCCATCACAGGGTTGTTGGCACACCCAGTGAGAGGCCCACACAGGGAACCGCATCCCTGACTGCGTGCCCTGCTGCTTAAATCTGAGGATCAGCGGTGAGGGGCTGTGGGAACTGATTTGCCCCCTGTTGGAGGAAACGGGGAAGAGAGCGAGAGAAAATATAAAATTGTCTGTGATGTGAACACGTTGTTCCTCCTGTCCCCTTTAGTAGATCCAGTGCCCTGCTGCGCACGCCTCCTGCTTCACAACAAGTGACCCAAAGGGGCTGGGGATGGGGTTGAGACGGAGAATAATTCCATAATTCCTAAAACTCTGCCTGTTTTATTGTGTGTGTGTGTGTGTGTGTGTGTGTGTGTGTGTGTGTGTGTGTGTGTGTGTGTGTGTGTGTGTAGGTATCCACAAGATCTGAAACGTCTTGATTTCTGCTCCAGATGGTTGACTGCATAATTTTCCTCTTTTTGTTCTTCTCTCTCTCCTCTCCATTTGCCTCCCTCCCTGTTGTTCTCCCTTGGCCCGGTCTCCCATTCTGCCTGTAGCATCTCTCCTGCTGCATCTGCTCTGCTGTGGTACTGCTGCAGGGCATGGCAGCGCAGCGCAATACGGTGGGGTGAGAGAGGCGCTGCTTCACGGGAGCTGAAATATTCACCGCCTCATGGCCTTGGTACTGACAGATGCGTTCTCATTGGCTGGGCTGCGTGGGAGGACACACGGCCTCATGGGATAGCTGGGGTGTCCTGGAGGACTGCCTCAACAAGAGGGGAATGCATTTGATGTTGTGGAGATGAAAGGTGATGGCAGAAAAGGGAGAGGGGGGTTGTGTTAGCGCTCATTTTTCAAACGCAGTCTAAAATGCAAATTCAGGCTTTAATTAGGGATGCAGAGAGGGCCACGGTGCTGCTGCTCAACACTGTAGCACTTTCTCGAAGGGTTATTGTGAAGTGAATTGGTTGTTTTCCAAAGATGAATGGAACTGGATGCTGGAGAGAAGGATGTCGATTTCAAACAACTGAAATTAATGACTGGGAAACTAACACCTTCGAAATACTGAGCTAGGTTTGAAATAGACAAACAGATGAAGGTAGGGATGGTGTAACGGCTGTGCGTAGGTTGTTGGGAGAACAGAACTGGGAAATGATTTAGCATCAAAAGGAAGTTATGTGATGAAACGTAGGCCTACGGGCTACAGTTATTTTTTGTCCCTTGTAAGACTTCCTATTGTCAGGGCTCATTCATTACTTTGTTAACTGGAATTGTTGAATTTTACCATCTGCCCAGCTTCCATTCCTCAGGCACCAGCTCCTCACATTTATTGTCCTGCCAAAGCTGCCAAATCAAAATATTCTCGATTGTGGCGTTTCTCGTTTATGCTGTGTACCTCCGCTAGTAAATCAAAATGGAAGCTGAACATCTGAACAGTGGATCATGCGTTTTGTGATTTAGAAGGCTTTCAGCACAACGTAATAAATTGCTCTTGGCTTGCTGTTCTCTGCAGTGATTATTCAATTTATTTACTTGTGTGTTAACGATTTCTTCTTCTATCAGCATCCATGGGTGACCAACTCCCAACACAGGTTGCCATCTGCTTTGTGATCTAAAAAAATACAAGACTGTGGGTATTAAGGTATTTTTTTGGTTGTTTTTCTCTTTTGAGTTTGATTCTGAAATCCCGAGCTGCGTGGCATCATGTCCAAGAGACGAAAGATGAAACTAAGCTGAAGTGCAAAAGGAAAAATTCAATCGCTAACCGGAACGATGGATTGCCTAATTGCTGCAGCCAGGAGATGCAACAAGACCCAGAGGCTTAATTAGTCCAAATTCCTCATTGGGGCTCCAGCGAGCAGCAGGTGGAAGGAAACGCGGGCGGCAGTCCTTCCTGTGTTTCAGGGTTTTCATCAGGTGAGCAGGAGACTGAGTGGCGCTGCTTGTGCAGTGATTTAACCCCTCCGTCTCCCCTCTCTGAATTGTGCTGCGCTGGAGGGCTGTTATTCTTTTCTTTCTTTTTATTGCATTCTTTATTTGTTAGAATTTTTAAATCTGAGCACGGGAACCACGAACACCACCTCATGTAAAACAAGTACTCTGTCATGGGCACCGTCACCCCATGAGGAGCTTCTCTTGCACGCACAGAATTGTGGGTAATCTGGAACCAGCTGGCCACCTGAGTAGTCAATTTAATCTCCCTGGGTGACTTGGAGCAATGGCACTGCCTTTACATTTTCGCTATTTAGGTTTAGGAATCAAATTAGACTTGCGTTTTGGTCTGGGGTAGTTTAGGATTGGGTTAGGGTTCCCTTGTAAACTTAGACTATCAGTAAAGTTATGGCTCACTTTCCAGAAATGTCTTGATGGAAACCCTGTGGTTCATAAGCCGGTGAAATCAATAAAAAGGGTACGAACGCCTGCTTGTTTGTGTCAGTCAGGACAGAGCGTCTGTTATGCGTGTGTGTAGGTATTCGTTTGTGTGTGTGAATGGGGGGGTTTGTTGTGTTGCTGGGAAGTCAGCTGGAAGCAGAGAGACAGTGAGTCGTATCAGGATCAGAGCAGAGGCCGGGGTGTGAAGAGCTGCATTGGATGTTGACCTCTTTGATCCTGTGGTCTCTTTTGATGTCTGTCTGTCTTTCTGTCTGTCACATCTCTAGTCTGTTGGATTCTGTGCAGAGGGAGCAGAACAATATTTTGTAAGTTGCCCTGGACAAGGGCATCTGCTAAGAAGTAAATATTATTATTATTATTATTATTATTAATAATAATAATAATATTAACAAAAAACAATACGATTTTTTTTCGTCTTGGCTGGCAAAATGTTTTGTATTTTTTTTTTTCCAGTCCAAATAATGATTTTCTCCCCCACACCCCACCAAAGATCAAGGTACCCCTTGGCACCCCCCGGCCGTGTGCAAAGACAGGGAGGAAAAAAAAAAAAAAAAGACAAACAGAATAGAGGGAAAGGTAAAACAAACACTGGAAAAGTGCCAGAGGACAAAGGGTTTTGTTGGAAAAACTCCCTGATGACCGTCTCGTTAATAATAACGAGAACCCGACCCCGGGCTGCTGGAATCGGAGAGGCCAGGGAATTTCAGCGTTTCACTTTTCATCTTGCTCTTTATTTATTTAGTTTCATCTGTTTTGCTGTGCTGAAACTGAGGGCGAGGAGGTCTTGCTAGTCACTACCCTCCCCCCATGTGGTGTCCACACAGCGATCCACAGTAGCAGAGCAGACTCACAAATGGATATATTAAAAATTATTTTTGGGGAAAAAAGTATTCTTTCCCAGAAGCAAGGAGGAGAAACAGGCTGGGAATCGGAGAGGGAGTGGGATGGGCGGCTGGGCGCCTCCTTGTTGCCAGGGCCAGGGAGTGGAGAGCTGCAGACGGCCCACGTAGAGCATCAGTCTCATTTATCTCTTATTGATCTCATTTAACCAGATGAGTCAATAACTTATCAAGTGAGACTGACTCATGGTTTACAGTAAAGGCCTGGCCTACAGGCTAGCACCACAGCCACATAAATAATAGGCAATAATCATAATAATAAATACAGACTTCTTCATTTGATCCATCCTTAAAGAGGACATATCCCTTCACCGTGGGCACTGATGTTTCCGTTGGCACACCCTGCGCTTACCTGCTCACTCCCCCTTTTACACTCTTCCCCTTCTCTCTCTCTCTCTCTCTTTCTAGTTCTCACTCACTCTTGACTCTTTTTTCCTTTTCCTCTCTTATTCTTTTTCAGCTCTCCCCCTCTCGTGTCCTCTCCCTCACACAACGCGCACACAAACGCATAAATCTCTGGGTGAAGTTCACAGATTTGTGTTTGGTTTTTTTTTGGGGGGGGGGATGGGGGGGTGGTAGCAGGGGTGTGAGGGGGCAGCGGTGCGGAGAGCTGTGTGCGTCGGCGGTCCCCCCCACGGCCATGTCTTAATGACATTCAGATTCTTGCGATTCTGCTAATTGGCAGTCAGCACGAATCCATCTCCCGGCAGTGTCAGGCATGGGCTCCCAACCTTAGTTTTCTTTTGTTTCAATTTTTTTGTCTTCCTTTTATAAGTGCGTTTTATTTATCTGTGCGATTTAATCCAGCTTCAGAGTGTTTTGTGGGGTGGGAATCAGGTGTTGTGCAGTCCCGCGTGGTCACGGTCAGAGCTCTTGGTAGCACTTCTTTCCCCAGGACCCAATTACTCGTTTACCCAGAAGCCCTCACTGGGGAAGTTCCAGCTAGGGTCCCCAGCGGCACATGCAAACTTTACCAAAGGGGCACACCCACTTGTGAAGGGCAAGTTCTTACCTATTGTTACTCTATTCCCTGCCAGTCCCTGTTCCACTCCTTCCCCCTGCTCCACACACAGCATCACAGGATGTGATAAGAGTGATTGACAGATCACTATCACACCCCTCCGGCACCTTTTATAAACTCTGTTATCTTGGGATCAGAAAAGGGGAAAGGGGGGGCACAGCAGACACTTGGTTCACTGCGCTATCATCTCCTGCTGGAATCGCATGCCGACAGCCAGGACTTCAGCCTGCTGCCACAAAACAACCTAAAATCATCAAACACAAACAACTGCACAAATAAATAAAAGCGCACTTCAGTAGGAGATTAATCTTTCTTTCATTTTAATGTCATATCTCTTCACGCAGGAGGAGTTATAAAAAACAAAAACAATCAAACAAATGGCAAAAAACACCTTTATTTTAGAGTCTGCAAAAGCCAAAACAAACAAAAAATGGAGTGACTGAATGAATTAACAAAGGAAAACAAACTGCAAACGGGTGTGCAGCGCTGAGAGCAGCCTGCGGGACAGATTGGTTTTGTCTGTGCTCACAGGACGGCGCGGCGTGGGAGTGAGAGTGCGCTCGATTATCGGCATCATTTATTGCCTTGGCTGATGCCTCTGTCTGTGATGGTTTGCCTTGAAAGCCCAAATTTGCATTGGGCACAAACGCAGAGCTGTGAAGCATTACGCACCACAGAACAGGATTCATACAGAAACAGAAAATAAATAATAAATGTACAATCACACAGTGAGGAGAGAAACAGGAGCCACAGCAAACGAAACTCACAACTGTGTTTAATTGTGCACAGTCCTTTCCACAGATGTGTTATATCTTGACAAAAAATATCTGTATGGCAAACTGCACCACCACATGGTTGAGTGTTGTAATTGCCATTTTATTGCAATTTAGTAATGCTCAGCTTACTTTATTCTCTTTCCCTCCTTCTTCTCTTCCAATCATATCTCATCCTTATCCCTTTTCTCTTCCCTACTCCCCTCCCCTCCTTTGCTCCCTCTTGCCCCTCTACCCCCTGACTTCCTCTCTGCTGCTCTCTATCGGTCGCTCAGCTCCTGGGCCTGCTGGTGCTGTGTGTGGGGATCTATGCGGAAGTGGAGCGGCAGAAGAACCGCACCCTGGAGGGGGTGTTCCTGGCGCCGGCCGTGGTGCTGATCCTGCTGGGGCTGGTGATGTTCTCGGTGTCGCTGGTGGGCATGGTGGGCTCCCTGCGCGACAACAAGACCCTGCTGCACATGGTGAGCTCAGATCAAATTATGTAAAATCGATGGTTTCCATTTTGAGCTCTCTACGGGTGTGTGTTGCTTCTACCAAAATGTGGATAATCTTGTTTTGATCAGTAGACTGTGGTTCCAGAATATTATAATTATCAATACAAAATCTCAGAAAATATTTCTGCTCAGACCAAGTATCCCCCCAATCCCCCCATTTCAGAATGCGGAGGGGGGTGTGTAAATGCGGTAAGGGTATAAACAAATTTTTCATATCAGATTAAAGAGAAGCACACGGATTTGGTGCCCTTTTAAGGCCAAAACAACAGGTTTGTCAACTTAAACAATTGAACAAAACGATTCCATTTTTTTATTTTTTTATCTCCAATTCTTTATTTGTTCTATGCTTTAATTTTAGAGTACATTGAGACATTAAACTGCGTACATTTCAATAAAATCTGGAAAACTTTTGACCAGTGGTGTCTGTGTCTGTGTGTGTGTGTGTGCGTGCCGTGTGTTTAGTTCCCGTTCAGAAAGGTCTGCTGTTGCCAGAAGAGCCCTGCGTGACGGGAGAGAGGCTGGCAGGCTCCGGTGAATCACTCTTCATTACTATGTGTGTGCTGGTTGTCCCCGAGAGAGAGAGAGAGAGAGAGAGAGAGAGAGAGAGAGAGAGAGAGAGAGAGAGAGAGAGAGAGAGAGAGAGAGAGAGAGAGAGAGAGAGAGAGAGAGAGAGAGAGAGAGAGAGAGAGAGAGAGAGAGAGAGAGAGAGAGAGAGAGAGAGAGAGAGAGAGAGAGAGAGAGAGAGAGAGAGAGAGAGAGAGAGAGAGAGAGAGAGAGAGAGAGAGAGAATTGTGTGTGAACTTTTGCACCCCTCAGTGTGGCCTGGGGGGGTGCAAAAAGTTAACAGTGTCCCCCGGTCAACAGACTTCTGTTTTATAATGAATTCACGAGAGCTGCAATTTGATTTAATTTTACTGTAAAAGTAATTTTATTTTAAGAATCGAATCTGCCCTCAACCCTGAATGAAGCGACCTCTCTTCCCCCTACAGGGGGCGCCAGACCAGGGGCGATGAGGGAATGTGGGTCTGGAGACAGATGTGATTTTCACATCCCAGCCTTATGTGTGGAAAGCGGCCCTGCTGGTCCTGCACTGCGAGAGTGGATAGAAGATCAAGCAACAGCACTGATGTGTGGATAATGGAGCTTGCGTGGCTATAGACACTTGTTTTTAAATGTACATTCTGAAGGCAAAAACATAGTCTTTAATTCCCTCCCAAATTGCTTCCCAGTTTACCACTTGTCAATCAGCTCAGCCGATTAACTGGGCTGCACCCACAAACAGTACAACGCACGCTGTAACACACGTGCAGCCCCACGGGAACAGGCACTGACGTGTTGCATGTAGACGGCCTGTGCGCAACATGTGTGCAGTGCAGGATCTCGGGGCAGAGCAGACGGCTCGGAGCACAGACCTCGGCACAAAGCAGAGCCCATCCGTGAATTACAGCCGGTTGGCATGTGCAGATCTGTGACTGGTAATCACCTGAATTTAAAGCACATAGTGTCTCAGTTCTGCATTCAATTTTCATCAGCTTTTATGCTAAGATACTCGGGGAGAGAGGGGAGCATAGGTGCTGAATACTAAATCTCGGTATTCAGGAATGGAAAGGGCTTCAGACCGCTCAGCCACAGACACGCTGGTGCAGGCAGCCCAGATCTCCACACAGTGCCTCGTGGCACTTGATCTTTAATCACGGCTGATCTGCAGCCACGGCTTCAATCAAGTAATTAAAGTTCAGCTGAAGAGCAAAGCGGCAGGCTTGTGAGAAACATCTCCCTCTTCCTCCCTTCCGCTCCGTAGGTGCCCGTTTAGCTCCTGCTTTCATTCATTCACCTCCTGACAAGTTTTCCAAGCACAAGAACAAAGGCATGTTTGCGAACACGAGGAGGTCATGTGACCCTCCGTGTTTGAGTGGCAGCAACTGAGTGACCCAAGAATTGCACCCACCAGGCTGTATTTTGAATGATATGTTTGTGTGTGTTTCTCTGTACAGTTCCTGTGCGTGCTGTGTGTGCTGCTGGCTCTGCAGGCAATCGCTCTGCTCGTGGCCCTGATCTTCGAGAGGAAGGTACGTAGAGGGAGGTGTGTGTTTGGCTCAGTTTCGAGGCGTCAGGCCTCTCCTCGGCTCCTGTTAACCATTTTAAGTTCAGAGAACTGAGATATCATCTGAAGGGTGATCTCATTTCCCCAGTGTGGAATGAGTGTCTTATAAAAATGAATAAATGAAATCAAAAAGAACGCAGAACAAAGAGGTGCTTGGAAGTATATCAAGAGGTATTTTTGTGACAACTCCTGGGGGAAATTAAAATGGAAAATTAAGAGTCGAAATATTTATATTTTTATATATATATATATATATAGTTTTGCCAAATTATAATTAAGAAAGTCGATGTTAGCTCTACTGATTCTCTGCATCTTCAATGGAGAAGGTGTGGCTGATGTGTAAACCGCACAAGACGAGTCTGTGTCTTAAGTGATCGATGAAGCATTGTAGAGTCACAGGAGTTCGGTTGTCACATACTCTGTCTTGTTTTATTCCCTTGCTTGATGCTGGTGCTGTGGCTATACCCCTTGAATCAGAACAATAGGGTGGGGGCAAAGCCTTAGCAACCTGCTTTTGCGGTCCCTGTGGTAATTTTGGTTGGGCAGTGTTTATTTTTGCCATGTCAGCCGTGGATAACAGATTTAAGTGCCCATTCATGAAGCCACAATGGTCTCAGTCTTTCCCATTCAAGACAACATTTTGTCATATAATCATAATCCCAGTCCGGGTCTCCCCAACCTTCAAAAATCACACAATGCGTCTCCTTGACATTAAGATCCTCAAAACTACCTTCCCTCGGATATGGCATAACCTGAGGACTCATGCCCTCTGACCATCCAGCCAGGTCATCAACAAACGGTGTAACATAATAACCCACAGACACCCGTGACACCCATGCACCTGGCGTTTCCCCAGGTCTCGGAGCAGGCGTGCTTTCCAAGCCCCCCATCTGTTCTTCCTACTGACCCAATAACAGATAAAGACACACAATATATAATACTTTCAGGTCCCGACTATTGCATGTGATGTGTACTAAAATATAATAATCCTGACCCACGATTACTGATACAATCAGGGAGCAGTTCTTAGGTTTCAGCACATAGGCAAAACAGTAAAGAGACTACTCACCTGATTGTATAATCCCGGACGAGCCCCCAATTGTTAAGGTACAACTTGACTGCCAGTCAAAACCCTTCAGGTACATGTGGATCGCTTCCCAAGTTTATCGCAGCAACAGTAGGAACCCTTCAGTGCATTACGAGCCCGGGAAGTAAAGTTACAGACACAATGCCAGATCGATTGTCTTCAGTTTATTTTTGCAACAACACACACTTTTATACATGTCAGAAGTCTGATTGCCAAGAGTTCCGGGGCAGCTACTTACAGATATTACAAACATATTACAGATCTAGTTGCTAGGCAGACATGAAATGTGTTCGATCTCATAAGTCATAACATTCATAACACACTCAAGAGTTTCAGTTGACACAGCTGCACAATTAGCCTAGTAGTAGATGACGTGGGACTCTATCTTATTTCTGGTTTGTCTGAAGAGCAGCATGTATATTGTTTATGTTATTAGCTCTGAGCTGTTCCTCAAAATATAATATAAATATAGGGAGTTTTGCGGTTTGACATTTCCAAGATAGTGTCAAGAAGGCCATGAGTTCAATTGTCTAGACCTTCACAGAAATAGTTACTCGCGAGTATGTTATTTATGATATTATTTCTGCAAAAATGACAAATTTCAGCCCCCCTTGCCACGGCAACCAGTGAGATATTTTAACAATGTTAACTCTGCAACTTCTGTTAAAGGCTAATCCTACAATAAGAATACAATACAATGAGTTACATGGTTACAGTAGGTTAAATAATCATTATGCCCACCAAACTCAATTATCCCCAACAGTTAGTATATGAATATGTTATATAAAAATCCTTACATTAATATAATGACAAGAAGCTCAGTGTCTGTCTCTCTCTCTCCCTCGCCCCCTCTCCCCGCAGACCACCGCGCTGTTTCAGAGCAGCATCCGCGAGGGAATCAAGCACTACTATGACGACCTGGACTTTAAGAATATCCTGGACTTTGTGCAGGAGAAGGTTAGAAGTTAGAATTTTTCTCCTTTTGGTCTTTCTTTGCTTTATTTTTTTCTTTCTAAATGTACAGACAGGTGACAAATTAAAGGGAAAACCTGAATAAATGAGTGGAGGAACATAACAAATGCAGATGCCTCCAAACAAGTATGATACAATTAAGCAATTAACATGCTATCATGCTCTGTGGCATGTATAGAAATGCTGAGCAGGCCCAGTTGACTTCGATTTTTTGGATCAAGATGTTCAAGAGGAAAGGATCTAAGTGACTTTGAAAGAGGGGTCACTATTGTGGCACGAATGGCAGGAGCTTCAGTCACAAAGACGCTCAACTGGCTCATGTTCTGGACAAGTGGGCGAGTGCATGTGTGGTGACACCAAGAGAACGGTACAGGCCTGACTGCTTGACCCTACAGTGAGGGGGTCCGGAGGCTCTGTTATGCAGTGGGGGGCATTTTCCTGGCATGGTTTGGGTCCACTTGTCCCCTTAGAGGGAACGGACACTGTAAATCATTACACAGTTATTCTGAGTGATCACCTTTATCCTATGGTGACACATTTCTCTCCTGATGGGAGTGGTCTCTTCCAGGATGACAATGCCCCATCCACAGGGCACAAGGTCACTGAATGGTCTGATGAGTATGACAATGATGTGAATCATATGCTATGGCCTTCACAGTCACCAGATCTCAACTCAATTGAACACCTATGGAAGATTGTGGACCAACGTGTTAGACAGCGCTCTCCACCACCATCATCAAAATGCCAAATGAGGGAATATCTTTTGGAAGAATGGTGTTCATCCTTCCAGTAGAGTCCAGAGACTCTAGAATCTGTGCCAAGAGCATTGAAGCTGTTCAGGGACTCGTGGTGCCCAACACCTTACTGAGACACTTTATGTAGTTTTTTCCCATTAATTTGTCACCCGTCTGTATGTGTCTATCTATACATCTCTTTTGTCACATGCCTGATAGGTCGCATCTTTCCCCCCTTGCACCAGCAGTGATCTGTTTTTGTGTAGCGGACACCTCACAGTCCCCTTGGGTGGAGGGAATGTGGAGGCTGTGGGGAGAGGATAACTGGAGGTTCACAATTTGCACAAAATGTAGACCAAACTTTAAAAATAACAAGAAAATGATGGCAGGCAGTGCTGTGCTCTATGACCAGTCTGTCAGAGTGGAGTGGGGTGTAGTGGAGAGGAGTCACGGTGACGTTGGCGACAGAGTGAGGAGAGGAAGGGAAGCAGGGGATGATACGACCCAGTGAGCCTCCTCGAAATCCTCTTTAGTCTTTTCTCATTTATTTATTAATTTGTCTGGTTGTTGATCCTTTCTGGCCACAGTTCCCAGCCGGCTGATGTTTCCGACAGATTTGGAATTGCGTCGGTAATGAACAGTTGCCCTTCTGGGAAAATAAAGCCAGTTATCGACTAATTTATACTTTTTTTAGCACTTGAATTGGATGAGTCCACTCCACAACACTGAGCCTTAATTAGCGGCACCGGTAGAAACGGGAACACGGTGGCCGCCACGCTTCGGTGGTGTTCTGTCATCGTCCGGAAAGAGGGAATCGATCCTCCGTCTCCTAATCTAGAACAAAGAAACAAACCGGATGCAGCCTCCTTACTCTGGTCTGAGTCCTGCGGTCCCTCCGTGGAGACCTGCAGGCGGACGCTTCGTGGCGGCCAAGATGGCCTTCGCTGCCCTTGAGCTGCTGCCTGGGAGGGTGAGGGGACAGGGTTTTGCAAAGCTGTTATCTCTTGAGCCTGGCTGTGGAGAGTAGGGGCAGGGAGGCTGGAGTGATTGAAATTATAGCCTGTGTGAGAGGAGTACCAGCGGCTGCACACTCGGGCCAGGGGACACACAGAGAGCAAGAAGCGCTTCTTCTCTTTATCCAAAACAAACAAACAAATTACCCTGTATCATTTTGATTATTCATCAAACAATTTCAGTGGCTTCACAGTTCCCGGAGCCGGGCTTTCAGGTGGGGGGAGAAGAGATTGATGTGGGGGCTCCAGCTAGCTTATCCTCTCACTCTGCCCTGGGACAGCGCCCTGCAGTACACCACTGTTTGTTTTGATACTGGTAGAGGAAAATAGGAAGTGAATGAGTACATATATAATACAAAAATACAAAATGGATAGATAGATAGATTGATAAAAGCCAGTAATTATGACTAGTCCTTCCTCTGGTCCCCAAAATCTGTTCTTGTGCCATCAATAACTCCCCAGCAATCGGTGTAGGGGGAGCTGATACCCTGCCCCTGTATGTGCCCATATGCGTTTGTTTGATATCAATAGGCTGCATAGAAATGACTCGCCTCCGACCACCTGTTATTAACATGATACGATGGCAAACCAGGACACGTGGAAAAAAAAGATACATAAAAAAATATATATGTACAGTGAGGGGAAAAAAGTATTTGATCCCCTGCTGATTTTGTACATCTATAATTTTAATGGTAGGTGTATTTTAACAGTGAGAGACAGAATAACAAAAAAATCCAGAAAAACGCATTTCAAAAAAGTTATACATTGATTTGTATGTTAATGAGGGAAATAAGTATTTGACCCCTTCGACTTAGTACTTGGTGGCAAAACCCTTGTTGGCAATCACAGAGGTCAGACGTTTCTTGTAGTTGGCCACCAGGTTTGCACACATCTCAGGAGGGATTTTGTCCCACTCCTCTTTGCAGATCCTCTCCAAGTCATTAAGGTTTCAAGGCTGACGTTTGGCAACTAGAACCTTCAGCTCCCTCCACAGATTTTCTATGGGATTAAGGTCTGGAGACTGGCTAGGCCACTCCAGGACCTTAATGTGTTTTGGGTCATTGTCATGCTGGAATACCATCCACGTCCCATTTTCAATGCCCTGGCTGAGGGAAGGAGGTTCTCACCCAATATTTGACGGTACATGGCCCCGTCCATCGTCCCTTTGATGCGGTGCAGTTGTCCTGTCCCCAAACACCCCAAAGCATAATGTTTCCACCTCCATGTTTGACGGTGGGGATGGTGTTCTTGGGGTCATTCCTGCTCCTCCAAACACCGCGAGTTGAGTTGATGCCAAAGAGCTCGATTTTGGTCTCATCTGACCACAACACTTTCACCCAGTTCTCCTCTGAATCATTCAGATGTTCATTGGCAAACTTCAGACGGGCCTGTACATGTGCTTTCTTGAGCAGGGGGACCTTGCGGGCGCTGCAGGATTTCAGTCCTTCACGGCGTAGTGTGTTACCAATTGTTTTCTTGGTGACTATGGTCCCAGCTGCCTAGAGATCATTAACAAGATCCTCCCGTGTAGTTCTGGGCTGATTCCTCACTGTTCTTATGATCATTGAAACTCCACGAGGTGAGATCTTGCATGGAGCCCCAGACCGAGGGAGACTGACAGTTATTTTGTGTTTCTTCCATTTGCGAATAATCGCACCAACTGTTGTCACCTTCTCACCAAGCTGCTTGGCGATGGTCTTGTAGCCCATTCCAGCCTTGTGTAGGTCTACAATCTTGTCCCTGACATCCTTGGACAGCTCTTTGGTCTTGGCCATGGTGGAGAGATTGGACTCTGATTGACTGATTGCTTCTGTGGACAGGTGTCTTTTATACAGGTAACAAGCTGAGATTAGGAGCACTCCCTTTAAGAGAGTGCTCCTAATCTTAGCTCGTTACCTGTATAAAAGACACCTGGGAGACAGAAATCTTGCTGATTGATACGGGATCAAATACTTATTTCCCTCATTAACATGCAAATCAATTTATAACTTTTTTGAAATGCGTTTTTCTGGATTTTTTTGTTGTTATTCTGTCTCTTGCTGTTAAAATACACCTACCATTAAAATTATAGACTGATCATTTCTTTGTCAGTGGGCAAACGTACAAAATCAGCAGGGGATCAAATACTTTTTTCCCTCACTGTATGTGCTGGGGGTGGATTTGAGTGGCGAGACTCTGCTTAGCCCAATTGAACCCCAGGGCCGACGAGTGATGGGTATGATGGCTGGGCATGTGTCCAGGGTGCTGCGCCTCGCTGCAGGTTAATATGGAGGCGCCAGGGGAGGGAGGAGAGAAACGTGGCCGCATTCGTTACTGTAATTAGCTCGCTGTGCCTTAAAGACACCTTTGCTCACTTGAAGGAGGAGAGGAGGAGGTGGTGGGGCAGTGTGCGTCAGTGTGATGCTATAGAGTGCAGGGCTTGGGGGATCGGGGGGCTGGGGGCCTGGGTTCAGCTTGGGTGACACTAGAGTTCTTGAATCAAAAAAAAGTGTATGTTCTGTTCATTCATTCATTCAGTAACTCATTCCCTTGGTTCATTCATCTCTCTCTCTCTCTCTCCTTCCCTGGACTCAGTTTGCGTGCTGTGGGGGAGATGAGTACAAGGACTGGGCTGTCAATCAGTACCACTTCTGTAATGGCACGGGCCCGCTGGCCTGCGGCGTGCCCTACACCTGCTGTGTGCGACGCAAGGTGAGTCCTACACCCCACTGCGAAGGTTCCCCCCCCCCATAACTACGCACTCGCGCAAACACACAAGTATCTGTAAATTCCCACTTCAGTTTGAGCCTGGGGGGTTACGCAAAGAACCGCACCACTCTGAAGTCAGCGCGACACTTGAGGGAAAAGTCGGTCACTTTTATACTGTCGTTTTATGGGACCGACAGCGGACTCCTGGCTCTCGGCCAATTGCTGGCAGCTGTCTTGCCCCACCCCTTTGGAGTTTTATCTCCGTTTAAATTCCATCTCTCATGCGTGTTAATATTACTGAGCTTTACTGAACGATGTTGTCCCTGCTGTACTCAGTGTGGTTGGACGGTTTGACTGCAGCACTGCTTTGAGATACTGCTGATCTGGGTGCGCTCCTTCTGGGAACAGGTTACCGTTAACCCTGGAAGAGCAGGCAATTAATGAGGAGATTAGAAAGGTTGTTATTTAATTAACACTGACCGAGATGCATGCAGTGGCGGGTGGGGAGTAGCTGTCCTGTTCTTTCTGGGCACTTGGCGGCTGCTCTGACACAAACAGGTTAATTACTTTATAATCCCAGAAAAATCTTGTTATCCACCTGGGAGGGAGGGCTGGGGGAAGGTACGATTGAAGTCAAAGTTTCCCCCCCTGCTCTGGCTCACTCTCCGGCTCTGGCAGACGAGGATTTTCTCTGTAATCTCGGCCGAGATCTGAGGAAAGGTCAGTGCTGCTGCTGTAATACCTTCCTCCCACTGTGCGATCGATTGATCGATCAATAGCCATAGAATAATATATATATATTCTTAGAGGGGGTTTCTTGATTATTTCCATTCTTGTGTTAATAGTTTTTACTCTGTGTGTCTGTCTGTCACAGTGTCTCCAGCCTCTCTGCCGGCCTCTAATGTACCCAGAGCTGGAGGGGATGATGGGAACCCCCCTGCTAGCTTTAAAGACCTTTGGGTTGAAAGGCACTGTATCAAAGCCAGGCGTTATAGTGCCTCTGATTACTGCAGCCCCCACTGCCCTGTCACTCAGACCTGACAAACGCACGTCCTGCACCACCTAATACAGCAGCACATGCTTGTATTTTTTCTGTGTATTTATCTATCTATTTATGAACCGGGAGTCTGTAGTCCAGTAATGCAGTGAGTGCGCCAGTCATCTGATTAGCTGCAAGCTGCGAATTCCCTGACTCGATTATCTCTGCCATTGATCGAAGCCCACCCCAGACCCCCTCCCTCCCACGCCCCCATTTCTGTGATAAATGAAATAAAACTCTCGCTCTCTCAATACTTTCACTGGGACGGACCGGTAACCCTCCTGGTCTCTCTCCCCACTGCAAAGATGTAGCGATTTCACTTTCTTCAGAGTCGTTCAAACGAGCTGCGTTTTGGTTACACGTGGTGGTGGAATATTTAGTCTTATTTTGTAATTACTTCTGAAGCAATCAATCAATCAATCTTTATTTAGTATAGCGCCCTGCACAGGGTAGCCACCCGCCTCCACCTTAGGTAGATGTGCCAATCCCACTGAGCCGTGTCAGAGGTGTGTGTGTGTGTGCGCGCATGCTTTTGTCTGTTTTATTTATGAATTAAATTATTTTACATTCATTTTCAAGCACAGCCTCGGGGGCCACAGCTCTGCAGCGAGAGTATCTCATCTGCTGACCTCTCTTTATTACGTTTCTTTTTCTTTCTTTTTCAATATTAGCACCCACGGCACCCCCCCCCCCCCCACTGTGTCCTGACCACACTCCCGCCACGCGTCCTGCTCTCTCGTTCCCAATGGCTGTTTTGTAATGGACTGGTGCCCTTGTTGTCAAGGGGATTCACTGTACATCCTGTTTGCAATTGCTACAAACTATTACTCCCCTCGCTGGGCCTTTTCTTCTTTTGGGCCATTCATTTCCTCCCTTATTAAAATATATTGTCACCAAGAAATTACTTTATTTGCCTGTGAGATCCCCCCCCTCCTCACAACCAAAACAAATTGGAAATATTAACAGGAGTTTCAGGAGTGAATGAGTTGCAGCTGGATCTGGAGAGAGAGAGAGATGGACAGTCACATACAGGAGCGACCGAGACGGACAGAGATACAGACAGCAGCAAGAGAGAGAGACGGACACAGACACGAGCCAGACACTGTTTTTCTGTTTGTAAAGAATCCAGTTGTGATGTGGCACATTGTTGTCAGGACCTCCACCACTCCAACAGCCCAACGGTGTGACTGCGGCTGAGATAACACCTTCCTCTCATCACACACTGTCATCTTCCCAGCACCCCCCCAGCGTTGTGGACTCGCCACAGGCAAAAGAAGCTGTGTCTCTGACGCAGACTGCAGGGAAATTACCAATAATGGTCTTGAATTATTAAAAGGTTATGAACGAGCAGCAGGGGAGGTGAAAGCAAGACACCGCGTCCTGTTTTTCTAAAAGTAGATGTTTAAAAATGGCCCCCACTGTCCCATTATGTTCGGAGGAGGGTCAGTGGCAATGACGGGAGCCTGCGATTCCGGCCTGCAGAGTAATTTGGCCATTACTGAAATCAGGCGTTTTGCTGGGGAAAAAGGGAGGGTTTCGTGGCTTATGGACACCAGGGGTGAAATTGGCATCGACGGGAACCAAATGGGACTGTCATTGTACAGCTGCTTGATTCCTGTCTGGCTGTTGTCCTCAACACACAAATAAATACGACTCGAGATTTGTTTTTTTTATTCATTTGTTAATATAGGGTGAGATGTTGAAATTAAATAACTTTTCAGACATTTTCTCCTCTTATTATTATTTTTATTTCTTTATTTATTTGTTTATTTTTTTATTATTTTAATTTGATTCTCGGACATGTGTTGGGGGGCATTGTTCCCCTGGTCCTGTGACACTGTTTTGTTGTGTCTCTGTGTGGCAGGTGGTGGGAGAGGTGGTGAACACACTGTGTGGATACAAGACACTGGACAAGGAGGTGAGGAGGCCACGCCTTGAAAAATCACTTCCAGACATCCTGCAGAGTGCTTCATCTACCCTTCTTTCTATTCCGTTATTCTTTTTTTTTTATAATAATTTCCTCCATTTTCACTCACTTTCTGACCTCAACCTGCAGACTTCAGTCCTAGCAACGAAGCCAAGACAAACTGCATTTAGTATAGCTTTAACCTGATGGTGTGCACAGATGTGCTCAGTGTGTGTTGTGTCGGCAGCGTGTCGAGCTGGACGAGGTGATCTACGTGCGCGGCTGCATCCACGCCGTCAACCTGTGGCTGAGCGACAACGTGGGCGCCACCGTGGGCTTGTGCTTCGCCGTGGGCCTTCCGCAGGTCAGAGGTCACAGTTCACAATGCAGTAACACACACAACGCAACACAATACAATACACTACACTACACTACAGTCCAACGCATTGCAGTGCCATACAGGACAATGCAGTACAGTGGAAGGGGCACCCCCCCCACCCCGCAGCCGTTTCAAAGATCCATCACGTCCCCCTTTCATCTCCCTCTCTTCCCACCAGCAACCATCTCCCCTAACGCTCCGTACACTTTGCATATTCCAGTGTGTGTGTGTCTGTGTGTGTGTGTGTGTGTGTGTGTGTGTGTGTGTGTGTGTCTTGGTATGCGCGTCCTGCTTCAGGGAGTTAATAGCAGGTTCTCTATCAGCGTGCAATGAATTCGAGAGTGCCGGCCAGTGATGGACGACAAATCAATACGAGTCCGCCGTTGCGCTCCACGCTGACCCAGCCCTCTGACATCTTTCCATTTATTTATCTTCGGGATGCGATTTCTTTCCACTCAGAGTCAACAGCCGTCAGATAGACAGTAAATGGCCGGGGCAGCTCAGCCATCCCCCTCACCGTCCAGCGTGCTTTAAGGAAGAGCCAGCCGTGCTCTCCATCACAGCCTGTATTTTTAAATGTATAACTCGCACATATTGGTTTTTCATGTGATTCGACTTGTTAAAACACTGACAGATCAAGATAGAAACCAAAGAGCACCACGACATCGAGCAGGTGGTGGTGGTGGTTTCAGCTGAGACGTTATTCTGTCTTGGATTTTGAACAACTCCATCAGCCGGGTCTGCGATCCTCCATCCCCTTGCGCAGTAGCTTGGCAGTTCTGCCTGCGACTTAATCCACAATCAGAGTAAAACGAACGGAAGCATATGTTCTCACACCACGGCCAGTCTGAGAGCCGGCCTCGGCTGGAGCTACATGCCAGTGCGTCCTGCTGCCAGTTGGCTGACCAGACGGACACGGTAATTCCTGTGCTGTTCTGTTGTTATCGTTGCGATATTCGGGGACCTCGAAAACCGAATGAGAACCGTCCCTGTAGAAAAATATGATTATTCTAGTTTTTGTTTGCTGCCATCATAATCTTAAGGGGGAGTAATTTCTTAATTCCCACACTGTGACAGGTCAGGCAGTGTATTTCCCCCCACCCATGCGCACTGAAACCCTATCCGTTTGAGTTCATTTTTGTGTTTTTGTTTTTTGTTTTTTTAAATATGCAAAAATACATGCAAAAAACAGCGGCTTCAGTCCGTCTGTTGGTGCAGAGAATTGCTTTTCTGCAGCCCGTGTTCAGGCAAGCGCACCCCCCGCCCAGCAAGGTCGCCTTGGCATGTGAACCATAAGATTTTGCTTCTGAGTTTTTCTGTGTACGAGTTAATCTCAACATGAGGCGCGTAATTTACCGATAAGGTGATGCCAGATTGCCCTCCTCCTCTCCCTCTTCCTTTTTCTTTCTTTCCTGAGCAAATTCAATGGTTTCCCACGAAAGGACTACGGTGTTAAAAAAGATAAAAGCTCTTCCTTGCGCCCCCCCCCCCCCCCCCGTCTCTTTATGACTCCCGGCGCAGTGGAGGGTCCCCAGTGTGATAACAGTCAGCGCTGTCACTCTCAGAGTTGACGAGTGGATTCTGGCAGAGCGCTGAAGTGGGATAGTTCCCGTGCCCGGTTGCACCCCCCCACCCCCCCAATGTATGTGTGTAATTGCACGGCTCCCCTGTTATCTCCCCTCCCGCAGACCACAGACTCATTGACTCACGCACCCTTGACTGACAGCTGGCTTGGTGCTGCCGTCTGCAGTTATGGCTTCTCCATCGGCACCCTGGGCAGCCTGGCCCCGCTACACTGCGCCGGCATGCCCTGAGGATGGTCTGTGCTGCACTCCAGTCATTGTGGACAGTGTGTGGGAAAAGGCTGGACACTGGTCACTAGCTCAGTGCCTACGCAGACACTACAGCTGGTCACTGTTCGGGTCCTCTAGAGTGGTCACTGCTGTCCAGTCAGTCATTGAAGGATCTGAGCTGAGACCAATACCGGATGACTCTCTCTGCCCCCCCACCCCCCTTCACTCTGTTTGCCCCTTCCCTCCCCATCTCTCCCTCCCAGATTAGATTGCCGGGCCGCTATTTGTTACTGTCGGTCCACGTCTCGCGCACCATAAAGCACACACATGCCGCTGCAGGGGACAGCCTTGCCCGGCTCTGACGGAGAGCTGCCTGCCAGCTGCCCTCCTGTGGCGCACCAGTGTGACAGGCACAGGTGGAGCACGGAGCCCAATTGATTTAGCCCAATCTCTCTCCTGTCTGTCAGGTACTGAGGGCATAATCCAACCTAAACAACAACAAATACAATTTAAGTGAGTAAAAATAAGAAAAATGAACGTTTTTTCTTATCCGGTCCGGTTATTATTTTTTTCTTTCTTTTTTTGTTTTCCTAGTTCAGAAACAGTTTTATCACAGACCGCTTTTTAATTAATTTCTCCACTGCACTGAACGACCAAAGGAAAACACGCCGAGCATGAAGTCTGAGGGTTGGTGAAGGGAGCTGTGTCTGTTTTGTGTTGTTCTACATTCAGACTCATCTGGCGCAGACTGACAGAGATGGAGAGAGGCAGCGAGCGAGAGGGAGAGGGAGGGGGAGACGGTAGAAAGACCAGGAACACAAGAAACATGACCGACAGATGGAAGAATTTAGAGAGACAGGGAGAGAGGGAGCTAGTGAGCAAACGGTTTATAAAACAAGGAGGCCAGTTATTCTGCAGCTGTGGCTGATTCTCTGGGATCCAGGAGATAATATGTAACTGTAGCATTTGTGCGTGTGTTTGTGGTGTGATTATACAATCTCTGATGCCTTGGCTTGTTCTATAACTCCACTGACCTATCCCCAATACCCTTTGGATTCCTAATACCAGGAGCAATGTTTATAAACTAAATGAATGAAAGAGAGACAGAGAGAGAGTGCTGCTTGCTGAAAAAATGTGTTGATATTTGTGTGTGCAGCGTTTAAACACCTACTGCCCTGCTCTGTCTGCCTAGAGAGAATTCTACTGTTCATCACACTTACTATTCCAGTCCTCCTATCTCCATCTCTCCCTCTCTACCTCTCTCTCCCCCCTTAATTACTTCTGCACAATCTCACACCATATGGAGGCACTTGAGATACTAATCCATTAGTTTGTCTCTACATCAGAAATCAGAGAGGAGGAGATAGGGAGAGAGGGGGAAGAGAGAGAGAGAGGGAGGGAGGGGAAGTTTTTTGGGAAAAGATATAAATATTTCCAATACTCAATGTGAATGTTTAAGTTGGAGGGGGCCGTGATAGTCTCTTGAAGCACCTCGGGTAATCTCCCTGCATCCCAACAGAAGCAGCTGCAGCCGCTTAAACCTGCAGAGGAGAGAGATGTGACTCTTGAGTTTTAAAAATGTCTTTGCAAATCTGCTTTCAGATCCCAACCAGATGGGATTTCGTTTATACAGTGTGTGTTTCAAAGCTGTTTTGGTTGTATATCACCCTTTTTAAAAATGCATTACATTACTTGATATCAGCCACAGTTTTTATGATTTATTTTTATATTTTTTCCGCAGTCCAGCTGCTTGCTCCAAATTTTAGTCACTCCGTCCTCAGGCCAGACATCTTAGCATCTGCCCATTCTCGTGCCCGGCTCTCCAGCGGACACAGAAGTAAGGAGAGGTGGCGGCAGCCCTGCCAAGAGTGCCGTTCCAGCCGGGGACCGTAGCGGCAAGGCGTGCGCAATCATAGCACCCGCTCGCTGTGCAAGATGCCTTCATCTGGCTTCGAAGCGCAGTAGCGTCTGTCTGCTGCCCGGCTCTAACAGATGCTGGAATTGTCTCAGTCCCCTAGGGTTGCATCTATTGAGCGTTTGCTGTGGAAAACACGTATTTTGTTTCTTTATTTTTTTCATTGTAAAGTAAAGCAAATAACATCAAATCAGGAGTTACAATTTTGAAACAGCAGTTCCCATGACCTGCAGAATGTCATCCATGCTGAGTTGAAACTAAGGGCTCTGAAAAAGCAGTTCCAGTTCAGTCGGCCCCGATTAACCTGCTCAGAGTGATTGGTCTCACCCGGCTGCCAGTTCTGTCACACGGCGCCTGTCTAAGCCATCAATTTCACACGTCGAGACACAACCGAACAAATATAAGACCTTAGGACAGCGTCCAGCATTATCTCGCTGGTCAGTCGGCTAGAGAGAGCAGAGAGCGTCCCAGACTGAGACCTGCTTTAACCAGACAGCTGAGCCGCTGTGTCCTGGGGGGCAGTGTCCTTGCGTTAGGATTTAAACTTTTCTCATTCAGTTTTTTGGAACATTCATCCAGTATCTAGTGATGCGATACAGGGATCTCACACACAACCTAGTCGGAGCCATAAGGTACTCCTGAAATAAGCTGCTTTCTCTCAGTGCTGTGGCTACTGTAAGTTCCACTGCCTGTGCTGTACAGCTGGCTCTGCACCAGGCCTACAGGCTGCGGCCCTCTCTCTCTCTCTCCCTTCTGTTCTGTCTGCCAGTTTCCTCGCACTGATAGGAGAGGAAGAGGTTTGCCTTGTCTGTACTGAACGGAGGGTTTGGGCTGTGGGGTGGGGGGCGCGCTTTGTCAGAACCAAAATGAAAACCGCATAAAGATTCACACTTTGGAAAAGACGCGCAGCCTCGTCTGTTGAGGCTCAGAAGCAGACGGAGGTGTTGGTAATGGGGGGAGCGGGGAGGGAAGGACGAGGACTAAATACAAAAAAATAAAAATAAACGCTGTGAAAAATCTAATTTGAGCGGTACAAGAAACAAATGACAATACGCGAGCGGTCTTCCCGGTCTGCGAGTGTGCTCTGTTGTTGGTGTCTGGCAGCGTGTGCGCGGGCCGGGGGCTGGCAGGAGCCGGGCACTCGGCACACGGGTGCGCTCAACAGGGCTTTATCACACCGCAGCACACCGGTATGGCTTTGTGTGCCTCGGAGGGAAACCACCGTATAAGAGAGAGAGGCAGAGAGGTGTAGGGAAGGGGGGAGAAGAGCATGTTAGAGGAGAGCAGAGTAAAATAGAAGATTTGCACACACAAATAAATGCACACACAAATGCACACATACTTACATATGTAGTGATATGCACACACACATACCCATACATGTGTGCGTTCATAAGTAGCTGAACAACTTTTTCTGTGTGTGTGTGTGTGTGTGTTTGTGGTTTTGTAGCTGCTGGGCATCGTGCTGGCCTGCCTGTTCTGGAACCTGCTGGTGGAGATGAGCACCTCGGCAGACATGGTGGACTTCCGGTTTCTGCGCCGGGCCGGCTACCAGTACAGCGAGCTGGACCTGTCTGGGGCGGGCTGGTGCCTCTGTCTGCCCCGGGACGGTGGCTACCTCCCAGTCCCCGCCTCCGAGCCTGAGACCTGGGCAGACGAACCCCAGGAGGCCCCCGTCCTCGCCGGCCCACGGCCCAGCGCTCCCCCGGAAGCACCGCCTGGGGGGTCACAGGAAATCGGTGCCTTCGATGAAGTGGACAACCGGGCATAGGGGGGCCTGTGGTGCAAAGGCTTTGGGGACAACGAACAACCGGATTTTAAAAAGCATTCATATTACAATATTTTAATTTATTTGTAAAAACAAAAATTATTGACTTACTGATATTATTTTTTTAGTTTTTAATAATGTTTGCCTTTTTCCAGGGAAGCCAATCAGAATCCCACAGGTACACACCGGATCCTGACCGGTGGTGAATCCTGCTGGGTAGAAGTGAGGATGTGGTGTGGTGGCCCATGTGTTTTGTACCTGAAATGGATTGCACTTCTCTGCAAGGGGACTCGGGTTCGTTCCAATGCATCTTAACTGATGCGCTTCCAAAAGGGATGCGTGCCTTCTTGCACTTTGTTTGTTTGTTTGTTTGTTTGTTTCTATGTTGCGTTTTGTGTTTTTCTTTTAATAGTTTTATACAATTGTCTTTTTTATTTTTAGAGTTTTAAAGGAAGTTGTAATTGTACTGCCCCTCCTGTCATTGTGCAGTAATGCGTCATAATGTATCAGTCTGGTCTCAGCTGGACGCTGCTGAAGAGGAGTGGAATGGATTTGGGCGCATTGTGATTTAACCACTCAGACAGAAGACAACGCAGGACTGACCCGAGCCTTCAGTCCTTACAAGAGCCAACGAACTTCTGGCACTTCGAGAAAAAACTGACTCTTTTTGCAGACTGGGCACCTTGCCTTGCCTTGCCATGCATTTAAACGTGTAAGGTTTGAGGTGAGGGAACCGAAACAGAAACATCTGCCTTAGACGAGTGAGTCGCTCCTGGTTCTACAGGGAACTCAAGCTCCTCAGTGACTATCGATCTTTACCTCAGCCTGGTGGTTCAGGTGCTGTGGGGAAATCTTGATTAGCTCAGGTAGAGTGAGAGATCTGTGAGATCGGAGGTGGACCGCTGTGCTTAATGACTAAAAAACAAAAAACAGAAACTCACCCAGACTGGTGCACTGCAGCGTCTGACAATACTGACGGCTCTCTGGTGCTTGTTATTTTAATGTATTTAGTATGTGTGTGTGTTTTAGTTTTTTAGTTGGTTGGTTGGTTTGTTTGATATGTTTGTTTCTTGCTTTGGTCCCGTCTTAAAGGACATATCTCGGACTGCAATGGACCATCCAAATGAAGCAAGATAATTAACAGTTGCTAATTAACTAAACTGCTGACCGTCGCGTCTTCCTGCATCTTAGTGATTGCAGGAATTGAGTCTGTGTCTCAATAGATACTGCAAACTAGGCTTTGTTTTGTGAGTGAGTGTGCATGTTTTTTTTGTTTGATTTTGTTTGTGTGCTCCTAATTGAGTCGAGAGGAGGGTGTTGGCGTCCCCAGGCAGCCTGTTGCTGTGCAGGTAGAGATGCCGTGCTGCCTCTGTCCGCCGCTCAGCCTGTCAGGCACCCGGGCCAGGTCAGGTGCCCAAGGAAATGTTTACAATACCCGTGCGTGCGAGCCGATCGATGAGCTGTCCCCGAGGGCAGCACTGATATTGCAAAAACGGTTCTTCATCCTCGGCATCGTCCTTTGTCACGGTCTCCTTATTACTATTGATATGATATTTTTACAGCCAAATCTGCAGTAAACATTTAATTTTGTTGTGTGTGTGCACAGGAGAAAATGGCCTCTCTATTCCAGGGGTTTCCCACTCTCAGAAGTTACAAACCATTTACAGGTTTTAGGTCCACCAGTGTGGCAGTTTCTTCTGGTTTTTGCTCCAACCAAGCTTCCAGTCTCTAAATTGTTCTTATTAGCCAGATTGACCAGATGTCTGTAATACTGACAACTTTCCAGCCATGTTATGTGGTAGTGTCACCTTGATTCAGAATAATTTAAACTCTGATTTAAAGAAACCTGGGTGCGGTTTCTGCTTGTTTTTGCTCAAAATACTGTTTACCCCTCGCTCGTAAAATACATCATGGCAACCTTACTTAGATGTGTCGTGGGTAACGTACCTCGGCAGGTCCAATAATCGAGAGCCCCAGGGCTCAGTTTGAAGTCCTGACGGCGCAGGTTGCCACACAGTCTGTCCGGGCAGTCGATGTGGAAGGGCGTGTGTCTGGGTAGTACTGGTCTCTTGTTTACAGACGTCTTTACCTTCTAAACTGATTCCCCCAACCTTTTTTATTTGTATTTTATTATTTCTGTGTTTGTTTGTTTTTAATTGGGGGGGATTATTATTACTAATGATAATAATAAAACTTTGCATGAATAAGCTGCAGTGGGAGATTGAGTCCTGTTCATATTAGATTGTTTTTAGTTTTTTTTTCATATTCTGCTAAACGCTGTGCTGTGAAGGACATTGTTCTGAGCTGTGGGGGCTTCTCTTGGCTGATTTGGGGTTTTGAGGTGACAAGGAAATTGACACCAAACTCTGTTTCTCAGTATTTCTTTCTCCCTCTGTTGCTCTGTCCTCTCCCTCCCTCCCTCTCTGTGTCTCACTCTCACTATCTCTCTCTCTCTCTTTCTGACAAGCCGGGGCCCTCATTTGAACCCATCCTTCCGGTGTCACTGCAGGGGTTCGGGTGATTAATAGGCAGCTTTATAGTAATTACACTGCAATTAATGAGCAGCGCTGCCCTGCCCTGCCACGCAGAGCAATCATAGCCCATCGCCCTCCCCAGCCTGGCCTTTTAACACAACAGTCCCAGGCACTGTTTACAGATACCATTGCACTGTTGCAGGGTTGGCCGGGGACTGTCTGTATAGGAGAAAATCTGAAATGGACGTGTCTTGTTCTTCCTTGCTTTCCAGTCCCCAGTGTATAGTTATTTTTCTTTCTCTCTCACTCTCTTTTTCCGTCTTGTCCACTCTTGTGTCTTTGGGTGGAATTTTTGATAATACATTTTTTTTTATAACAATTGAAGCATTGTCTTTCTCTGTCACACCCTCTCGGTCTATCTCCCTCTATACCACTTCCCTCATTCTCCTCCTGCATCTCTTTTGCAGTCTTGTGTGTGTGTGTGTGAATGGTGAGATCCACAGGCGGGTCAGTGAGAGAGCAGTCACACACAGCATAAATAATACTCAGTCTCTCTCTTCATTTGTCCTGTCTCTCTCTATATTGCTATCTCCATCTCTTTCTTTATATTTGCCTGCCTCTTCTGCCTCTCTCTTTGAATCCCTCTAACTCGGGTTGGTTCAGTTCTCGTCTTTGCTCTGCATTGATATTTTACAGCGAGAAAAAACCTTTAGTAGGACCTGGGAGCCAGCAGGAACCAGGAGAGACTGAGTCTCCAAGGCTGGGAAAGACCTCCACTTTCAGCCGTGAGAGAGAGTCTGTGTGTGCCTGTGTTGGTGTATATGAGAGAGAGTGCCTGTATATATTTGTGAGAGTGAGCGTGTGAGAGAGAGTGAATACCTATGTGTGTGTGTTTATGAGAGAGAGTACCTGTATTTATATATATATATATGTATATATATATGTGTATATATATATGTGTATATATATATGTATATATATATATGTATATGTATATATATATATGTATATATATATATATATATATATGTGTATGTATATATATATATATATGTGTATATATATATATGTGTATATATATATATATATATGTTTGGGAGAGAGGGAGAGAGAGAGAGATAGAGAGAGAGATAGAGAGGGAGAGGGAGAGGGAGAGAGGGAGGGAGAGAGGGAGAGAGCCCGAACCTGTGTGTGTGTATCCACTGTAATTACCTGCTGGTGAATCTTAATTTGCAATCCAATATTCAACCTCTCGTTGGCAGCCTTTGTTGATCGCCTCTTAATAGCTGCAGAAGAGCATTCAGGTCTTACGCTCTCCCTGTGACACTGGGTCATGGAGGCTGTGACCCGGCCCTCGGGCGGCCCGGGAGGAGGCGCTTATTAACATTCCCATGACCTGGATACCGCTCCGATGCCTGTTCTTCACAGAGACTGCGTCTGGTTAGCAGGTACACGCTTCGCCTGGCTGCGTTGTAATAAAGAGAGAGGTGGGGAATAAAAATGACACTTTGATCTTCTGGACTGGAGGATGGGAGAGGGATGAACAACATACCACAGAAAAATAATTGTCAATTCAATGGCCTATCGTTTGAGATTCCCCTAACTGCATCAAATAATTAGAAAGTAATTGGAGTAATGGAGTAAAAGCTAAGTAAGTAATTGGGAGATTAGCTGGGTCTAAAAGGCACAGGACAGTGGGTCTAGGGGCCAAGGAGCACCGCTTTTGGATTTGGCAAGGATACCTGTGTCAGTCAATGTAAATTAATACTGTTTAACAATACAATTGGTACCAACCTGGAATGAGGAAAACTTTAATTACTGCGGCCATTTACTTCATCACAGAGAAGCACAGAGCTCTGCCAAAGACATTATTAAACATCTCGTAACCTGATTAGAGGGTCGCAGCCAGGATATTTATTTTCCCGGTGTAGCGTCAGGAGCCCGTCAATATTATTGAAGACGGGGCTCTGAGGATGTGATTAAATGCGCCACGTCAATAGGAATTCGCTGCAGGCCCGGGGTAAATCAAATCAGGTAATAACAATGTTATTACATCAGGAGTCAGTGATGTCTGCCGCATGATCCCGCTGTGCAGTCTGACTCTCTTGATTGCTGTAGATGACCCAATCAGCTCCTGGTCTCTCCATCCATACTTGCGTTGAAGTTTTTTCGCAGGGTTACATAGTTATATCAAGCAAATTCAGTACTTGCAACAACCAACTGTACAATAATATGGATGCATTCGTCTGTCCTTTGTCACTGCGACACTTTGTCTCCCTTGACACTAAGTCTCCTGTGACACTTTTTGCTCCTGTTAGATATTTTTATTCCCATATGAGATTTCTTGGTCCCCGGGGTCATTTTTTTTGCTCGTGTATGAGATTATTTTGAGTGACATATGACTCTTATTCCTGTAAGACTGTTTTTGGCAGTACTGTACCACTCTCTGTCTGTCTTTTCCTTTATTGGGATTGTATTTGCGTGGGGAGCAGAAGTCATCAACTGGGAACACTTTGAATCCGCACCGGGGTTGTCGGGCTATGTCTGGTTCATTGCATTCGGTGAAAAGTAGCGCACTGACTTAATGTAGTCCAGAGGCACGAACTATGGCTTTGTCTGCATTTTGTTTTGTTGCAATTGACCCAGTGAGTTTCAGAGTGTCAAATATCAAGCAGGGCCGCCGTTGATGCGTCTCTAGTGAAGGTGGCCCTTCAGTACCATCTAGCGGAGTATGGGAGTATAGCGCTTATATCATTTTGTTATTCACATGATGTCTCCTCACTGCTTAATCTGTTTTTGTGTTGCTTGCTCTACGGTAGAGGTATTTTTCTTCCAAAGTGAGAAACAAATAATGTAATCATTTTACTCTACAAAGATAATAAAACAATATATAGATTGTATCAAATTAGTCCTATAAAACGTATATATTATGTTAATGTGTATAGTATATATTTAACAAATATTTAATTACACAGTTATAGTCAGTTAAAAAGGTGCTGATTGGTATGACGTCAATGGCATGCGCCTCGCATGACGTCACGCCCAGACGCAATGAACCAGCACGAGCGGTGAGCGCAACGCGCGGTGACGTTTTTCCTCAGTTTCACTTTTCACAATGACATCACTGAAACATGCACACAGTTAACAGCGCTGTGTGATCCTGCTTTTCCACGCTAACTCTACACGTTTTAAACTGGAGCGAACTACAGTTCTCAGCAATGGAGTGTGAGTTAATTTCCAAAATCAATGGATAGATTCTACCATATCTGATATGAATATATGCCTATCTTCACCCTTTGCACATGAGCGACTTTCCCGTGTACAGTGCATCCATTCGCCGCCTTCGTGTACCTATTATTATTGCAATCATTCACGTTTTGTAAATGAAAATTATCGGGAATTACTGTTAACGAATAATAAATGTAGCCAGAGAATGATTGAACCCATTGGTGTGAGTGAGAGAGAGATGCACGTTGTGAGTTGAAACATCATGGATCAGCACCATAACGAATTCATTTTGATGCTTAATGTATGGCTCTAAATATATAATTTATAGGAAAAAAAAAAAAACAATCTATTGCTTTTCATTTTCAGTCCACGGGTTCCGGCTCTTGTCCAGTTTTGGGATAAAGCCATGGCTCTAATACAGTGCTGGGAGTTCACTAGACAAGGGTAAGGCATCCTGCCAGAGATGATGCCAGGGCCTGAGTTTGTTTTATGGTGTCATAATCCCAATCAAGTCTGTATTTGATCTAAAACCCAATGTCTGCTAAGGGAATCTTAGGACAGTTTTGGACCTGGATGTAAGGAAAACTTGGAGCCACCTACCTACAGCTGTGGGGGACAGTGGATTGCGGTGTTGACAGGCAATGGACGGGACATTTATTCAAGAGTAATTTGCATCTTAATCTTGTTTTGATTGTCTTTCTGAATGGAAATGCCCTGACACTGACTGGGGAGCTCGATCAGGGAGACTGACGGGAAACCACTGGGAATCAGAGCTGTGCTGATTAAAGCAGTGAAACTCCTTCTCTCGGCTGTAACATGTTAGGCAGCTGTAGAACTATGCTTCCCTGCGAGAGAGAGAGAGACAGTGTGTGTGTGTGTGTGTGTGTGTGGATAGGGGCCCAGATGAGAGGCTCATTATCAATCCAAAGTACAGAGAGATGAGCCCCCACCCCTGTGCACACACACACACTGGGCAGTCATGGAAAATTGCACTTTGTGCGTGTGTGTGCATGACTCTCCTGATGTATAAGGAAAGCATCTTTGCACAGGATGTGTGGACAGGGAAAAAAAGAGAAGAATCCTGTTCATATACTCTCCCATGTTAGTGTTTTATATATTTTATTATTATTTATTTCTTAACAGACCCAGGGGGACTTGCTGTAGTTGCAGCCAATACGTTTCACCAAACATTACATGCAATTAAGTTCCATACACAGCAGGATCAGTACTACAGTAAACTACAGAGTGCGGGAGTGTGCAGATTACAGCTGCGGTGTGCTGCGCTGCGAGGCACAGCTCTCCAAGTGTTGGCATCAAGATCTCAGCCGTCTGCCACCTAACGCTCAGTGCCCAGCTGCACAAATGAGACGGCTCCCTCTTAGGTTTCTGCTCAAGTGTTCCTTGAGATGAGGGGTGTGTTGCACAAAGCACCTTAACGCACTCAATTCAGTTCCACGCCGTTCCCTAATTAGATTAATTAGGGAAAATGTGCTGTTTATTCAGAGCTGATGGTTGTTTTGAACTGCTGCTCACAGATGTGTGAGGGGCAGCGCAGGGATGTGACTGGAGATCACGGCCTCCTCACTATGCCGTGGCTGTATTCGTTGTTTGTTCCTGGTTTAGGTTTTGCTTTTTCGCAGGAGGCCCAGGATGTTGACCGTAATGGCGGCTGCTCCTCCATCCTGCCAGCACATCTTTCTGAAATTTGTGGTGGATCTATTCACAGAGCTCAACTTCAATGTGGGGGTGGAGAAAAAAAGAAAAGAAAACTGTCACATGTGCCCTTGAGTAATTCCTATGGACTCGGGTGTTATCGATGGAAATGTATTTATGTGCTTCTAATTTTTGCCTAATTAGCAACCAGTCAATAATGCTATTGCTCTCATATGTTACTCAAGAGTTACTGGGAATTACATATTACAGACACAGACACGGAGAGAGAGAGAGGAAGCCAGGGCTCTCTCTATTTATTTGTATTTGTTTTCCAAAGAGCAGGAAAGAAAGCTGCCCTCTCTCCGGGGGCCACTTTGAAGTGTTTGCTAAATGAATTCTGTGAGATGTCTGTCCGCGGTGATGAGTCTCTATACTTCATGATGTATCATAAATGTACCCGGGGAGTGTGTCATTAGACTGGATGGGTGTCTCTGGAGCGGGAGCTTTCACAGCCTCCAAATGAGGAGCCCCAGTGATTTATAGTTCATTTGTACACTTTTATTTTTTTACGTGAGAGAGTTGTTTTACTTAACTCTTACTGTTCCACAGTCTCTGTGCTCAGGCGCTTTTTCAGGGGCTTCTGTTTAGCGTCCTGCCATATTAAAATGAGCAGAATGATGGGGGGTGGGGGGTGACACGATGGAGAAGTCCCATTTTGTTTCACAGTACAGGGGTTGGGAATCGGATGGCCTCTTGCTGCAGGCTCTTGTAAAAGTGTGTACTGTGTGTAGCACAATGACAAAGTCACTTAATTTCCACAAGGCAAGCTGCTCCTATAACCTGTGCTTGTGTCTTATCCGCTTTGTGCTCATTGTCATCTCACACATGTTGAGTCCGTGCCAAAGCTGCTCATTGCTGTTGTGTGTGGCACCGCTCTGTGATTAATGATCAACACTTACTGACCTGTGAGGCGCTGCCACTCAAACTGTTGTGATCTGCAGCCCAGCCGGGTGTGCCGCCGTGCCCCGTGAGCTTGTTGGTCCATCCAGACCTTCGATCTGAAAACCTGGCATCGATCCCGCGCTCATCAACATGGGTATTATGAGACCACTGACTGGAAAGGCCATCGCTCCTGTTCATGACGGCAGCTGCCTCTGCTCCTGGTTTTTCTTCATAATGAGATGGCCCCGTCTTTCCTGATGTGCGGTGTGTTTTGCGGACCCAGGACTTGTGCCCATTCTTGGGTTAAACTTTGTGGCTGACATAATGAATTTCATTATGTTTTCACAAGGGCCTTCCCATAGGTGACGTGCAGGGACATCACGGGGGGGTTCGCCCTCTAGTTGCAAACCGCACAGAGTCAGAGCAGCATCCCTGACTGTGGTCACTATGAAGATGATCTCGACACCTATCTGAACACTTAGGGGAAGTGGCAGGAACTGACTCACTTTAAAATGATGATAGTTGGGATGTGTTTTCAAAGGAGACTGATTTTTTTAAACTTTTTTAACTCAAAAACTCTATGACGTGATAGTAGTTTTCCAGCTGAACTGCTCATGCAGTTGAGGGGGGGCAGACCAAGACTAGCTTAAGCAGTTTTTTAAATCGATTCCTCTAATTTAAAGGCTGTCCAAATAAAGAGAAAACGGTCTCCTCTGGGACGCATCTGAATATCAGTTAAGCTTGGCCTCTAATGCATAATTGACTGGGTTCACAGACCTCCATTAGCACTAGTCTAGAACTAAAATAACATTGAGTAGTCCATGACTCGTGCTAATAAGAACATAAGAACATAAGAAAGTTTACATACGAGAGGAGCCCATTCGACCCATCATGCTCGTTTGGTGTCCATTAATAACTAAGTGATCCAAGGATCCTATCCAGTCTATTTTTAAATGTTCCCAAATTTTCAGCTTCAACCACATCGCTGGGGAGTTTGTTCAGATTGTGATGCCTCTCTGTGTGAAGAAGTGTCTCCTGTTTTCTGTCTTGAATGCCTTGAAGCCCAATTTCCATTTGTGTCCCCGGGTGCGTGTGTCCCTGCTGATCTGGAAAAGCTCCTCTGGTTTGATGTGGTCGATGCCTTTCATGATTTCGAAGACTTGAATCAAGTCCCCACGTAGTCTCCTCTGTTCCCGGGTGAGAAGGTTCAGGTCCCTCAGTCTCTCAGTAGGACTTTCCCTTCAGACCTGGAATAAGTCTGGTTGCTCTCCTCTGAACTGCCTCTAGAGCAGCGATATCTTTCTTGAAGTGTGGAGCCCAGAACTGTCCACAGTATCCAGATGAGCTCTAACTAGTGCATTGTACAGTCTTAACATTACTGCCCTTGTTCTCAATTCTACACTTTTCACAATATACCCTAACATCCTGTTTCCCTTTTTTATTGCTTCCCCACATTGTTTGGATGGAGAAAGTGAGGAGTCCACATAGACTCCTAGGTCTTTCTCATGTGTTACTTCATCTAGTTCTATTCTTCCCATAGTGTAATTATAGTGGACATGTTTGTTACCTGCATGTAATACCTTGCACTTGTCCACATTGAATTTCATCTGCCAGGTGTCGGCCCACAACTGAATGTTATCTAAGTCCCTTTGAATAGCCTGTGCTGCCGAGATTGTATCTGCTGAGCCACCTATATTAGTATCATCTGCAAATCTGACAAGTTTGCTAACTATCCCTGAGTCCAGATCATTAATATAGATTAGAAACAGCAAAGGCTCTAGTACTGATCCCTGTGGAACTCCACTAACAACCTCCCTCCAGTTAGAAGCGACTCCTCTTATCGACACCCTCTGTTTCCTACACATCAACCAGTTCATAATCCATCTACTTACATTACCCTGAATGCCTACATCTTCCAATTTGAGGATCAGTCTTTGGTGTGGAACCTTATCAAAAGCTTTTTGAAAATCTAAGTATATCATATCATATGCTTTCACATGATCTACAGCTGCAGTTGAGTGTTAAAAAAATTTGAGTAGATTAGTAAGACATGATCTGCCTCATCAAAACCCATGCTGACTATCTCCAAGAATATGGTTTTCATTAAGATGCTCCTCTATTTTCTGTCTAATAATTTTTTCCAACATTTTACAGGTGATGCAGGTGAAACTGATCAGTCTGTAATTTCCTGGCTCAGTTTTGTCCCCTTTCTTGTGGATTGGTGTGACATTTGCTGTCTTCCAGTCAGTTGGCAAATCCCCTGTTCTAAGTGTCATTTGGAATATTTGAGTTAGTGGTCTATAAATAATTTCCCTCATTTCTTTAAGTACTGTTGGAAATATACCATCTGGCCCAGGTGATTTTTTGGTTTTTAATTCTGCTAGTCCCTTTAGTACCTCCTCCTCATTTATCCTGATCTCTCCTAGGATTTGCCTGGACTGATTGTTAACCTTTGACATGTTATCCGTTTTTTCTTTTGTAAAAACTTCTGTGAAAGTCATTTAGAACATTTGCCACATCTTGTTCATTTTCCAAGATACTTAAATTTTTACCCTTTATCTGTTTCACTTCCTCCTTTATTGACCTCTTTTGTAGTAATCTGAGTCTGTGAAACCAGCCCTAAGAGCTTTACTTGATTGAGCACAGCTACATTATTAGATTTAATTGGATAAGTGTATATTTAATGTGTAGTCTTTATTCACAATGTTGTGCTTGACAGACCTGTCGTGCTCTTGGATCATGTGGCGGTTGTAAGTGTTGTGGGGCTCGGGGTGAGAACCATGGTGTCGGTCAGAAGGTACTGATCCTACTGAACATACTGCCAGGGAAGGCTGCAGTTCACCCCTGAGGTCAGCTCTGGTTTAAAGGCACTATAAATCTCACCTGCAGGGTGCTATTTGGCACTGAATAGTCTAATCTTGGTGCAAGAGATCGAGAAGGATGAGCAAAGCAACGCAGGCCTTCTCTATTCTCTTGCACCAAGATTAGACTAAAACTGCTCATCCTTCTCAATTCTCTTGTGTTCCCTGCCCTGGGTTGCCACCCCTCACTGCCACTGCCCACGTCGGCTATTGTGATATGGCCGCCATCCATGTTTTTTGGGTGTGTTGTATTTGCCAGCAGGTCTTGCTGCGTCCCGTCCTCTGCTGGCGAGGAGCTTGTGCCTCTGGTTCTTCTTGACCTGCAACTCGATGCACAGCAGCCTGGGCCCGTTCTCCCCACAGCCCCTCTGGCTACGAAGCCATCGATATCTGCTTGCCCAGTGAGAGCCAGGCTCCCATAGGCTCCCCATCTCTGTGCACTGGGAGGCTCTGCCGCTGCTCGTCAGTCGTCCACAGGAGAGCCCATTTGCTGTGCATGATTGCTGAGGGTTAGAGCGCCTGTCTCCTGCCAGTCTCACTCTCACCCCACGCACTGCAGGTATGTGGTTTTGTTATTGCTGTCGTTGCCGTTGTTTCTCTTCTGTTCTCCGGTGCCTGTAGTTGGTGCTCGCTTATTAGAGATTAGGGGTTTTATCTCAGGCGAAGTTGTGGGAAAAGCTTCACTGGAATTTAGCTGGTGGAAAAGCTCAGGGGCGGGAGAAGGGTGTCTCTTGCGTGTCATCATTCATTTGAGCAGAGCTGAAATACTGCCTTAATATTTTTGTATTTAACAAGAGTCTATGACCTGTGTTGCCAATGTTACATCAGAGTTCATCTTTCAAATGTGATCAATTGAATTCCTTTTTTTTTCTTTCTAAGTTACGTGATTTAATTAACTTTTCAGAGCAGGGGGGAACTTACAGTTGCAGATTTGAAGAGTATTTTCAATTAGGGTGTCCTTGCGCTTGGGTATTTTTAGTCTTCGCAGAGAACCAATGGAAAGCCACTGAAGTGAAATCAAACGTTTCCATTCAGTTCTGTGCAGTCCTGGTTCTTTCTAGAGAGGTATGGAAAATATGTATGTCATTGTGTTTCTTTCTTGTACAGATGTTTCTGTGGATGAGCTGACAGATGGTAATGATTCCTCAGTGCACAGGATGATATTTGACATGTATGTGTTACAGTGAGGAAAATCAGCAAGGTGGTGAAGAAGCATTAAAATTCAGCAGTTTTTTATTTCCCAGAAGTAAATGATGAAGTGATTTAGACCTAAAACATCATTGCTTTAACAGCTCCATAATCGGATTCAGGAATCGCAATGATGAGCTCAGATCTGGAATTGAACCATTGATTTCTTCATTTTATGCACTGCGAGTCTCTAACTAGAAGCTCCTCTCTGTCTAAGTAATGTAATGAGAAGGGTTTATGCATGGAGGAGCATCCTTATGCTAAACACTGATGTATTTAATTGCAGCTTGTAAATTACTGAATTTTGCAAACAGATACTGGTGCGCACTTCACTGGAGCACAAGGGGAGGATTTCTGGGAGTCTGTTTTATTTCAGTATGAGCCTCGTCCCTGGGAGAGACGGGCTCTGGTGTATTTGCCTTTGTTTTTTGTTTGTTTATTGTAAAGTGCAACCCCAAACACAAGTGTTAAATTGCTTTCCTAAGTTTTGTCAAAAATGTAATCCAGCAAATAACTGAATGTTGCTTTTAATATTTATGAAATCATTCATTTAGGTACTTTTTGTATTCATAGTTATCCTCTCGGGGTATAATATGGTGTGAGATGAAGTATATAGGCCTTTTTTAAGTTTGGCAACAGTGTGAGTGTGTGTGTGTGTGTGTGTGTGTGTGTGTGTGTGTGTGTGTGTGTGTATGCACCATGAAACGACTATTATATTGTACCTTTGAGACACAAGGGTAAGACCTGATACTAGAACAAGGTGATAAAATGTCCCATTGGGCCATGCCCGTGTGTGTGTCTGCATTTCGGGGTGGCAGTGTGTCTGGGGTGGGCCTGCAGCACCAGTGTGGCTGTGAAAGAGCCGTTACTGACCATCGATTGAGCTGCCGGAGCTGATAATGGCACAGGCTGCCCAGTGAGTGTGAAGGACACTCATACGAAGGCAAGTAATTAAATTCCACAAAAAACAAAAGGCCGGCTAACGAGGAGCGAAGAGCGCTGTGCCACACTGTCCCCAATATAATATCTTTACTGCTGGCTCACAGGGCCAATCCGCACTTGAGCCACGTCTGTGAACCCAGCCAGGCAGGAAGTCTGCAATACAAATGCCAGCCAGTCCCCAGTGTTTATGCATTTATTATATATTATATAAATAAATGTTAGATTATAATATTTACAAATGAAATGTCCACCCTGTTTAATAAAACTCCTGATATTATGCTTGGGCTAGTATACTCCTCATCATTAATGTGAGGATGTTATATACCTTTGTTGATAATTATTAAATTTGCTCCATTTCTAGTGTATGTAAAGGACAGAGAAGACAATACTGTGAATAAATAATGGTTCAATAGTTGCGGTTTATTTTTAATTAATACTTGAGTATTTTTGTATGTATATTTTCTCCCACAAAAATGAACCACTGAGTAAATGTTGTAAGAATGTCATCCTTGTGATTCTTTCTAATTCAGTAATTAAATCGTGTGTGGGTTACCCTGACAGAATCCTGTTGAATGCAACACTATACAGTATTCGCCTCCTCATTAATATGCGGATGTTAAAACGCCTTCCTCAAGGAAACTGTTGACCTGCAGCTGAGAGACGCCAAAGTCCTGCCAGTGTCTTTTATAGCGTGTGCTCCTGTAACAAGATATTCACCCAAACTGTCTCTTTTTTAATGTAGTTATGTGAAAGAATGCGTAACGGTGCTGATAATGAATTGCTATCCTGTCTTCTTGCTTTAATTTTTTTTTCATATATTAGAATAAAACAATGCTCAATTACTCTGTTGTAGTGGGAGGGCAGCAGCCTCCCTCCCCATTTTTAATAATCTTTCCTGATTGAGTCCTTCCTGCTTAATTACCGAGACATTGATCTGTTGAGCACTGGCACTCCTGCTGAGCCCGAGCACTTTCCGCTTCCCTGTCTGTTTTGGTCACATTGCATTTGCATCTGTACACCCAACTGTTATAATAGCAGGGCTCTTGCTGTCCGCCAGTGTGATGTCAGGAAATTGAGCCAGCTCCCTGATTGCGCAGACAAATGCACATTACTGACGTATTCCCTTATTTTGAGTGTTTAATTACACTTTTGTAACATAATTGTCATGGTTTTGAATTATTCACTATATGCAAGCGCTTTGAGCAGGGCGATCGAGTAGCTTTGCCTTTGATTAATGTATTTTAACAAAAACAGCATGAATTATAGAAAAAACAAGAAATTTGTAGTCATGATAAGGGTCCTGAAAGACTAGAAAAGAAATGACACAGGGAAAGACATCACTTCACCGATTGACTATCTCTCTCTCTCCTGTTGATCCCGCCCATAGGATGGACCACGATGGACTGGTGGACAGGGGCATTGGAAATGGCCGCCGGCACTACGAGGAGGATGAGGGTGAGTCTGCGCTGACCGTGGCACGGCACTCCCGGTCTGAGAGCAGTCGGCCATCTCTTCAATGATCTGGGGGTGGTTTCTGTTGCTTGAAGCCCCTCTAGTAAATTACAAGTAAAAGTAAAATAAAACAAATCATACTGTAATGATTCAGGAAGGGTATGTCGTTATAATGCTCAGTTACTGTTTGGAGGGGAGGTTTGAGTGTGAGTGTGTGTGTGTGTGCGTGTGCGTGTGTGTGTTTGAGTGTTTGTGTATCCTGGAGCATGCCTTTTTGGTGCAGCACACACAAACGCATACACACACTCACACACACAGTCAAATCACTTGGATCACTTAGTTATTAATGGACACGATGTGTTGAATGGCCTCCTCACGTTTTGTAAACTTAAATCACACACACGCACACGCATCTGAACAGGAATCTTCACTTAATTCTCACAGCAAGGGAACATTAGGCTGGACCAGGAATCGAACAGCGGCTGTCCCACCGCAGGCAGACTGGTCACCGCTGGGGCTAAAAAAAAGCACAGATCCATTCTAGACTGAAATGCTCTATATTGCCAGTGTTTCCTGTCCCTGAAGCTGATTTTATGTATGTATGTATTAATTAATTCCTTCATTCATCATTAATTCATTCATTCATTAAAATTCCACTCCTAAAGCACAGATGTTGCAGGAGAATCAATGGCACAGTGCAGCTCATATTTGCCCACATAGTTTTCGGAACCAGTTCCCATGGTTGCTAAGCACCCCTGCAACACATTTCTCAAACATAGACTGCAGCCTGACAGCTCTTTGACAGGATTAAAAATATATTTGCTCTTCACCCTTTAAGCCCTTAAGCAAAGAAACGCCGCGGGACGATGTTGCTCCAGCATTTTTTCATCTTTCATCTTGCTGCTGGCAATTTTTTTAAATATTATTATTATTATTATTATTATTATTATTATTATTAGAGTTGTAAACTGAGCAAGCAGAAGTTCTGGTTCCCAGATGACTTCTGTGTTGAACCTAGTCTGAAGGGTGCGATGCACATACATTCTCGAGTCGCACTTCTGGGTGTGACATGATTGCAGGCGCCTCTTATTCAGCTCCCTGTGAAATAGGAGCTGCGCCTCGTTCAGTCCGCGAAGTGTTTATTAAAAACAAGCAGGAGCAGGACTTGTATCCTCAATGAGGAGCTTGAGCAACAATAGCCAGGGATTGTGTTGTCAATCAGAGGGTCAAGACACTCGCAGCTCCTGTCTGTGACGTGATCAATTTTTTTTTTAAGTAGCTTGTTCTGGATAATAGAGAGAGTGAGAGATAGAGATAGAGATAGAGAGGGGGAGAAGGAAAACAGACCAATACATAAACAAACAAGCAATCCCTTCTGAAGAGGCAGGGCTAATTATGAAGGAGATTGCTTTTGTGTTGTCAAGGGAGTTGAGAGTCTTTATTTTTTTAATCAATCGTTGGAGATGGATGCCAGCCCTTCAGGGTGGCGCGCTGAAAAAGATTAACCTATCGGCCACTAACCCTCTAGAAACTGCGCTGCTGGAAATGTGTAGTGTCTTCAATTTCATGTCATGTTTAGTTCCCACTGAATAAACGTGGCTGGACATACAGTACGCACTTACTCTAATGGGTCTGTGTAGTTTCTGTGTACTGTCGGTCCCCGTTTCTGTGCCTGTAAGAGCTAGGGCCAGCAGACTCGGAATGGCAATATCTTCCCCAGCTGCAGGGGCGTTCATTACCTGTTCGGCAGCTGTTGCCGGGCTGCCGTTATGATATCGCTGTGCTTCGTGTGCTTTGAAAAGCGGACGAGGCGGCGGATGGAGGCTGCATGCCCTCTGGCGCTGGAACTGTACACCCTGTTCCTGCTACAACACAGATCACAATGATTTTTGCTCCACAGCCACAGATTGATTTCTTATCAAGCTCGTGTGTGGTTAGGCGATATGAAGGATGCAGAATGACAAACAAACCATAACCCAGTTAAATTTTGTAGGCGCATTTATGATTATGCTGACACTGGACATGGGGCGCATTTGAAGCCCGAGGCCCAGGAATTCACATTACCCATGCTGTTCAGACAGTGCCAGCCAGTGACTTTAACACAGCAGAATGTTTCAATTCTAAAGCAATATGTTTGCAGCACACGTTGTACTCAGCACAGACAGAAATTGGGGAATTGTGTCATTTTGCTTTTCCCACAGCAACACATGCATTTTAAATTAATTATTGCAAACCTGCTCCCATTAGAGGACATCATGTAATTTCACATTGGGGGGGGTTACAATTGTATTTCAGTTTCCTTCCATATGCAATGAAGCAGATTAATTCATTTATGATTACTAAATTATTATCATATGATTATAATGGTGTGTGTGTGTGTGTGTGTGTGTGTGTGTGTGTGTGTGTGTGTGTGTGTGTGTGTGTGTGTGTGTGTGTGTATATATATATATATATATATATATATATATATATATATATATATATATATAAGAGCTATATGGAAGGCTTGTGTGTAGCTGTGAGTTGCACATGCTATACTATTGTACTCCCTCAGCCCAATCCCCCTGCCACCCCTCTATGTTTTCTGGAGTGATCCTTCTGTTGAGCCCTCTGTGCTGGGATAGGGTCTGTCTCCACAGCCTGGGGCTCGGGACAGTCACACACTATGCTGTCTCCCTCTCTCTCACACACACACAGACGCACACACTAGGTCACTCGATATTCCACTCTGGCAGTGCTGACCTCCTCTCCAGCTGCCAACCCTCCATTGCCCAGTGCCTCCTGTATGAGACGATCTTTTTTTCATACTTTAATGTACTGGTGCTGTTACTAAATGCATTCCCTGCCAGTCCACCTTACTCTGTGCTTTTCTAACAGTTTGCACCATGTGATAAACTGTTGGCTTTACAGTAGTTGTAACAGAGCTTTTTAATTATGTATATACAAATACCCTAATGTGTCTCTCAGGAATAGTGCGTCAAGTAGCATGAGTCCTGAGAGACCCCATTCTGGCTCAGAGAGGCCTTTAAGCACAGTGGTGAGTCATGAAAAAAAAATCATCTGAGCTAAAGAAAACATGGAAATTATTATACAGGGCCCAGGCGATTGTTTAATTGATCCTTTACAGCACATTCACTGTGCAGCCCCTGATGTCTGTGGTTGGTAGCTTTGACTCTCCCAGTTGGCCATTGCTGGACAATGATCTATGACCGCACTGTCTTCATCTTTCTGCTGTTTCAATCCATGTGTGTTTTGCTCTGCCCCGCCTTTCCTGAAGACCACCACTCCATCTACATCGGCGTGCCCGTGCCGCGTGGTTACCGGCGGAAGCGGCGGCGCAGGAGGTCCACATCGAGCCGCGACAACGTGGAGGTCGAGCGGGGGAGACGCTACGAGCATGAGAGGCACGACCGCTCTGACACCGACGAGGGAGGGCTGGGTCGCCACGACAGCCTGGCCGCCGCTGACATCAACCGCACCAGTGAGTCGCAGCGCCCCCCGCAGCCTCGGGGTTACATTACACACAGTAACATTGCATTAGGGTGTTGCATTACACACACACACACACTCATATACACACACACACACTTCACTGGATTCAGCTGGTCACCGGCTTAGGTGGACCAGTTAGATTCCCCCCAAGGTGTTGAAAAACATCTATACAACATATTGCTAGCATGGGAGTTGGGCACCTTGATTATACATTAATAATAATAATAATAATAATAATAATAATAATAATAGGTTATTTTGAGGAATATAAACATTACTTCAGCAGATATGTTCATTCCTGGTCCTGGGGGGCCACAGGGTCTGCAGGACCTCGCTGCACTGTAGCTCCGGACATCACTGATTTCATACAGCCGCAAAATTAGCATCCTTTCCAGGCCCTCAGACAGTGACGATTGATTGACTTCTGTGGTGCGGAAAAAAAACACATTGAGTAGTTATTCTGTTTTGGTGCTGGAGGAGTAAATAATAAATAAATAAATAAATAAATAATAATTAATGAGAAATCATTTAAGCTTCAGTGCCTTCGAGTCATTCCTAACGACATAATACTCCACTCTGGGGTGCTGACGCAGCGCAGAATACTACAGGAGAATATTGACGCATTTTTGGGTAATACTTCAAAACCAAGGCACTTCCCTGTGTGTTGGGTATTACCTTTTAATAAACCCACTGCACTCTGTAAACTTCATAAGCAGATTAGCAGAGTTACTTCAAAAGCTGCTGCGCTGCTGCCTGTCTTATTGATTAACCCCATATCGGCCTGCTGCACCGGACACTCGGCCCGTGCACCATAGTCTACTTAATGTTGGATTGGATATTTGTATTTATATATTTATTTATTTGTATGTATGCATTTTATTTATTTATTTATAGCTTCTTGATTTTATGTAAATTCAGGAGCGCAAGAATGCAGTGCTATTGAGCAAACTGGGCATCTTCATCCCAACTCCCATATATAGCGCCATATATAGGAGGGGGATGCTGAAAGCAGCTGCTTACCCTTCGTTCTTGAGCGACACGTTTGCACCTCGATACAGAACCTGAAAACCCGGGGAAGCCATTTCATGGTTGTGGTTATGGTGATGGTGGGGTGGGGTGTGCGTTATTGCTGAAGCTACGGTCCCAATGGGTGTCCCTGACAGAGAGGGGCGTGGCTGCAGCTGAAGCCCCGGCACTGTGCTCAGCCTCCCCGCAGCAGCATTGTGAGTCTGTCCAGAGAGCCGCCCTGCCCCGCGCCTGCCCCGCCGAGCTCTCCGCTCTGCTAATCCCTGCGCGGGAGCGGGTGGGAGGGAGGGAGGAGCTGGCTGAGGGTGGCTGGGGGGGGACTCAGTGAAGAGGCCGTGCTCAGTCAAGTCTCACCTCTCACTAGTCCTGCGCAGGTTGTGTTAAAAAGGCTGCTCTGCTCTGACTGAGTGTGAGTTGGGGGAGCTGCGAGGAGGAAAGGAACAGTGCATGCTGCCAGCCTGGTAATCCTCTACCCCCACCCTCCCTTTGCTACCCCCACGGTTACCCACAGCAGCTTTTATCGCCAAGGCAGGGGCACAGCGCAGGGCCCCGGGCAGGATGCTGGGCTCCCCAGACTCGCAGATCCAGCTGGAATTAGAAGATGGCATGGCGACCCGTGGCACGGCAGGTAACGCAGCCGGGCACAGGGGGGCGTTTGCAGTTTGCACCACACGGCCAGGCCGGGCCGGGAGGGCAGGCACTCGCCGCTTCCAGCCAGGAGCACTTTGACCCGGAAGTAAATTTAAGCTGTGGCCGCCACACTAACTCTGCTGGTCTTTGATTTTTTTTATTATGATCATTATTCATATTTCAACAGGGAGAGGACAAGACGACCACAGTTGTTTGTGCCACAGTTTTTTTCATTTATTTTTAAATAGTTTTTCTTCCTCATTATTATTCAATTTCAGATGCATTGATAGCATTCATGCCTGATAGAAGTGTTGTACGCAGTGAACACACACCCTGCCTGAAGAGGTTGTTAATATTATTGTCATTTTTGTTATTGTTGTGTTCTTTTGTGGCCAGAGCATTTGTTTCAGAGAGCTGTGTTGCCCTGGCACAAAGGCGCAGCTCATGTTTTAAGGCTGGTGTTCGTGTTCTTTTTTTATATTATTATTTGCATGTGATAATTGCTACTTGGTTATAATAGGGTTATTTCATCTCCTGCCTCTTTTGTTTCTTTGGAGGAAAGAGGCATTAGCATTTCAGAGCAGTGTTGTGTAATTAAGACATTTCCACCGTAACACTCTCATAGTTTCACAAATAGGCTGTCTGAACCCGTTGCCCTGTACCATGTAATTGCCTGTTGTCTTTACTGACTGCTGACAGGCTGATATTAAGAAGTAATTGCGTGTTGACAGCTGATGTTAATATCTAGGTTGTGAACAGTTGTGTACAATTTTTGTAATTTTGTTTTTTTATTCTGCTATAGACATATTAAAATAATATAAATGGTAAAACTTTAAGTAGCATGGCATCTCAATGGCCTTTTTAGTATTATTCACAAGAAAAACTAGTGTATTGATCCATTTGTTTAAGCTTGTGAGGGATTAATTTGATATATATATAATTGTAATTATAGTGATTATGATGATGAGTTTGGTTGCTAGAGTAGGTGTTTCTTACCTCCCTGCCTGTAAGAGCCTCTTCCACACTCCGGTTATGCCTGGCTGAGAGTGCGTACAGTGTCTTTCTGGTGCTGCGGTGCGTGGCCTGGCTCCTTGTGTGAATGATGGCAAGCTCTCAGGGGGCGGTTTACTCTGTGTGCCTTTCACAGTGGATTACACCTGCACTCGGTCCTCATCTTCACAGGTAGTTTCCTCTCTGCCGCTCGCAGCCCACGCGGGACGGGAAGCTGAAATAACTGAATTATTTGTCCTGCGATGTGCTGTTGAGGCTCGGGGGGGTGTAGTGGGCACAGGTGTGTGTGTCTTTCACTCCAGTGTGTTAGAGAATATTTACATGCCCACACTCCAGGCCCAACTCTCACCCATCAGCTAAATCTCGAATCATCCATTCGTTTACTGTACATGCACGCCCTGCCGCTGACAAAGACACCATTAGCATCAGAGAAATCCCTGACTCACAACCTTCGCTCTGAATGCATGTAATGCAACAAACAGACAGACAGACAGTGGGTGAAACAGGCAGACGTGCAGTAGAGGTCAGATTTCCCAACATGCCCGGTCTCCATAGGAACCAGAAACACTGCAGGCTCACCGGTCCATCAGGTCCAGCCTCACTGCCCAGTGGTTTCTGAAGAGGAGAGACACTGAGTTAATTACACTGGTACCCCGGTCTCGGGTCAGTAGTGAGCTTTACTGACTTACTGACCCCACTGCAAAAATACAACAAGAAACAAAGCACTCCGACATACTGATCGGCACACAGTGAGTTTGTACTGGGGAGACGTCTCCTACACCATGGATTTTACACCGCTATGGCAAAGGAAGGTGACCGGTACACACAACCAAAAAGTAAATAACTGAAATAAACAAATGAGTACATACTGATAGGAGGGAATACTTGTTTCTGTGAATGGAGTTACTGCTGCTCAGGTCTGTGCAGCTGAGCAACCAGCCCTGCATTAGCGAGGGGAGACACGGTCCAGAAACACCCTACGGAAAACCGTGAAGCAACACACTGCTAATCACCAGCTTCTGTCTGTGCAGAGGAGAGTGAGAACATGCGTATCGCCAGCTTCTCATGTGTCAACGTATACTTACTCACGTATATATTTAGTCAACTTGTTGTGTTCAGACCGAACTAGAGAGGAAAGGGCTGGTGGGGGGCATGTGATTAACTAGATTAGGTTTGGACCACACCGAGAATCTGAAGCAGCATCACATGCTAATAAGCTCCGATTCTGAGAAGAGAAAGAAACGAGAGAGAGAGAGGGGAAAAAAAAGAGCTTAATGCTGAAATGTAGGGCAGCCTGTATTGAGCGAGCGTACTGCCCAGCGGCTCTGCACCCTGTATGGTGTGGTCTGTAGGAGGGGGTAAGAGGTGACGGCTGCCTCCCCCAGCTCTTATACAAATAAAATATACTAGTGTGTAGACCTGCTCTGACCTATTTCGGAAAGGCCAGGGCTGGAAGAGGGGTGATGGGAGCCATCTGCCAAACCTGTTTTTAGGGCAGCAGCTTATGCACTGACACTCCAGGTTTCACTCCAGACTCGGTTTCCTCTCCTCTGAGAGAGACGACACATGGGTACCCATGCATTCCCCAGCCAGGCCTCAGGTCCAAGCAGGTCCATTGGGTAGAGGGCAAAATGTGATCTTCTGAGATACCATCACTGCCTGGTGGGTGTCATTTTATTTTATGTGTCTGCCTGCCTGTGTGGATGCATTTCTGTTGCTTCCTGTTTTATCTAGCCACCTATCTGCCAACCCAAGACCCATCTCTGCTTCCTGATCCACCCAATCTACAGTACCTTGCTACCTCTCTCTCTAAGCCACCTGTCTATGTAGATGGACGCTCTACAGAATGATGAACATTAAGCTCCTGCTTTGCCAGAGGGAGTTCTGGGTTGAACCCGTTACTTGGAAAGTTGTCCCCTGGTTTTCCGGCCTCTGCATGGAACTCTCTATTGATTATCTGGTGCAGCCCTGAGGCCTGGACATGTTCATTCATGTGTTTCCATTGTCTGATCACAGGCAGGGTTAAGCCTCGCACTGGAGACCAATGAGAACGTTTCCACTGAGCCTCATTAGCTCCCACACACACACACACAGAAACGCACATACACACACCTATTATTTTTAGAGTAATTTCAATTTATTGCATTTTCAGATCTTTGCTGTAGTTGCTGTATGAAAATTGTTAATAATAATATAAGAATTGATTCTAATTTAAGATGCATTTTAATTTGGGATACACTTTAAGGTAGGAATGGTCAAACCATTAACTCTGGTTATAATTCCTAAGCTTTGAGTTGTAAAACTGCTATGCAAGTGAACACAACATTTCAAGGCCAAAAATACAGCGGATCAGAGTGTGTCCAGAGTGTGTGACGCTGCCCCTCTGTCTCAACAGTGTCCCCAGCAGCCGAGCGCTTGCGCTACATCCTGGGCGAGGAAGACGACCTGCCCACCCCCACACTGTTCACAGAGATGGACACCCTGCAGCACGATGGGGAGGAGCTGGAGTGGAAGGAGTCAGCCAGGTATCTATCCAACACCCCCGCCCTCCTGCCTGCCTGTCTGTCTTTATGTCTGTGTGTGTATCACTTTCTCTCTCATTTTAACTGTCTGACTGTCTCCTTTACTGTGCCCACATGTCTGTCTGTCTATCCGTGTGACAGGAAGACTGGTTTCCTCTTGCATGATGGCGTGCATAGTGTGCACAGCCAGTGGAAAAGAGGGCCAGTCCTTCTGACCTACCTCATGTTACAACATGCCAGAGTTCATAAAGCCTTTCCAATCAAAACATCTTCAAAAGCACATCCCCTAAATCCCCAAGTAATGAGGCAGTGCGCAGTCATGGCGCATGCTGGGCCAGCATTAGCCCAAGCCCTCGCAGGAGCAGAGCCAGGTCTTAACTACAGCAGAGTTCTTAACATCAGATCCACCCGTACCCCTTGTTTAATTCCTCACTCCTGTTTTTTTTTTCATTTTTCATTTAAACTAAAACTTGTGGATTTTAAATTAGAATTTCTTTCATTCTCTATCACAATCCTATGGTGCTTAATTATCTTAGTTAATTCTCTTCATGTTTAACCTGTTTTATTTCCAGATCCTGAGTATTAGCTATCCAATGTAACCTACACTCTCTGACTGATAAATATATTTATCGGGGGGGTTGTATGAAACTTAAAATGAATGTGAGCAAATGACATGCAGAGCAAGGAGGTGGGGAATAACTAACAGTGACAGAGATCCCAGCCCATTTCCTCCCTTTCTCCTCATACGCTACCCAATATCGGGGCTGTACAGCTCCAGTGTCGCTCTTATGGGCGCTGTGCAATTAGCGACTGATTAACAGCTGGAATACACAGGGGGATGACTTCTTATCCTAATAGTGCCTTCATTAAGTGATGAAGGAGTGAAAACCAGCGGCCCCTTTTATCCCTGGAGGATGGGAGCTGCCCACCCCCTGCACTAGATTAGGGCACAGTTTACAGAGCTACAGACAAGCCTCGGGTTCTCCAAGATGATTTCTGTCCCGTCCCGTCTTGGAGGAAGCTGCTGATTGTTTTCTCTTTCTCTCTCTCTCTGTCTCTCTCTCTCAGGTGGGTGAAGTTTGAGGAGAAGGTGGAGGAGGGGGGCGAGCGCTGGAGTAAGCCCCACGTGTCCACACTGTCCCTGCACAGTCTGTTTGAGCTGCGCACCTGTCTGCAGACCGGCACCATCCTGCTGGACCTGGACGGGTACTCGCTGCCGCAGATAGTGGGTAAGACTCTGGAGCAGGGTGGGCCGGACCGAGACACCCGGCCAGTCTAGGCCAAGGAGACCCACAGGGCTGCAGAAACGTACTGAAACAACAGTCTCCCCTTGAGCCTGCTGAATGTTGTTCATGACAGAATATGTGTTGGTGTGTTTATTTGTCTGATAGTACAGTGTGTGTGCATCTGGGATTCTAATGGTATATAGTGTGTGAGTGGATGATAGCATCTGTTGTGGGAGTATATGTGTGAGCAAATGTGTATCTCTGCGTTTCTAATGATGTAATTTGTGTTTGTGTGTGCGTCTGTTTGTGTGTCTGTGTGTGTGGCGCTGTGTTTCAGACGATATAATCGAGCGCCAGGTGGAGGAGGGTATGATTGACCCAGAGCTCAGGGACAAGATCAGCTTTGTGTTGCTGCGGAAGCACCGGCACCAGACCAAGAAGCCCATCCACCGCTCGCTCGCCGACATCGGCAAGTCCGTGTCCTCCACCAGTGAGTCTCCACACCGCCCGTCCGTCCGGGTCTGTCGCGGGCTTCACACATCACACACTCTCAGTCTGTATCCCTCTTTCTTTGCTTCTGTCTCTGTCGATCCATCTGCCTCACCTTTCTTCTCTCTTCATCTCTCCATATTTATGCATGAACTATCAATGAGTAGATGAACAAGAGATAACTGAATTACTTCTGTAGAACTTATTTCCACTGAAGAAATGTTTTATAAGGGAGTCGGTCGATTCGGAGGTCAGCATGTAATAAAGGAGACGCATGCCAACTGCAGTGAGTTTCAGTAACATTGATTTCTTCCAAAAGACAAAAGCATGATTGACTGTGAGTTGTTCCTGTACATTAATCTAAATCTGCACAAGGCAGCTCCAGTGTATCCCAGGTGAAGATCTCCTTATCTGCCTCCTTAGCCATGATGCATGTGAAGATTAAAACTCTTTATCCTTTAATGATTCATCATTTTGATTTCACTGATTGTCAACTGAATGGCACCAGAGCTAGCGTCTCCCCCCAATCTTCAAGTTTGGGGGGAGTTTTCGGCACTTGTTGTTTTGCCATTTAAAATGACATCACGCAGAGATATTATTTCAAAATCCACATGCCTTTCAGCTGACTGGGGAATGCTAATACATTAAACTGAATCAAACAACCAATTCACTAACATCCCTCCTCTCTTCTGTCTGTTTCCCTCATCTCCTCCCACGTCCTTTCTCTTTCAATGACCCCTCCCATGCCTTCATCTTATGTAAAACCTCCTTGCTCCGTTTTCTACTTTCTGTCCCTTCTTTCTCTTCTCAATTTGCCTCTTCCCCATCCTTCCTTTCCCATCTACCCTTCTCTCCAAACCCTTCCTCTTCTCTTCACTGCGCCCTCCTCTTCTCCCTTTTTTCTTCCATCCTCTTTCCAAATCTGCTCTGTCCTCCACTGTCCTCCCGCCTCTCCCCTCTCTCTGGGTAGACCGCAGCCCCAGCCGGAGTCCTGCAGCTGGGGCCGGTTTTCACCGCTCCACCGAGGACCTGCGCTCAAGGCAGGCCGGGACTGGGAACTACGGGCGTCTGCGTAAGTCCCCCATCTACTCACTCACACACACAGTTTCAGTTTCTTTCCTTCAGTTGGAGGGTGTTGGCAGCACTAAGCAGCTCAACATACCGAGGCCCAGTGCGCTAACGTAAGGAGAAGCAGTTGTGTGTAACATTGAGGTTATTCAATGCTCAAGCATATTGATTCAACAGGCCACAGCGCTAAAGAAATACCAGTGTTACAGACAGTACAGCAGTTCCTCAGTTCCAGTCCCCCAGGGCCACCAAATCCAGTCCCCCAGGGCCACAATCCAGCAGTCTTCACATGGGTCTCTTTAAATGTTCACCTGCATTAGACCTGGGGCCGTGGTGAAACTGGTGGTGTTCAGTTCACTGAATAAATAGTTGAATCCCCCAATGACCCCTTTAATTCTGGACAAATTATGTGAGGTTGTAGTTCTGTTGTATTTTGATTCTGACGACGATGCGAGGAAAAGGTTGCAGAAACCCGTCACCTTCTGATGTTCTCCGATTGTTGCGCTTAGAGATTGCTGGTTAGATTTAAAATTTTTGCTTAACCTGTAGATTCTGTGTATTTTGATTTTGTCAATGACGAATGTTGTATCTCTTCAATCTAGTTACACATCTATTGATAACGTTGCTTTGCCATGTTTTGGCAGCAGTCCCCCTGGAGCTGACAGCTTTTTGTCGCATCACCACTTTGTTCTGTGTTCACACTGTTGCGATGATTTATTTTAGGTCTTACAGTTATGAACCCGACCCCAGAAACTGACATGCTCCTTCTCGCGTCGTGGGGCCGATCCGTCACGATCCAGAAGAGCACTCTGACTAACCAAAGGCCATGTTGACTAACAGTGTTGAGCACCATTAGACAGGGAATGTCACTTCCTCTAGAATAGATACAAATCCTGGTGTGGGATTGTTTCGGGGAACTATTTTGCGCTGGTTCCCGTGTGTCACGTGATGTCCCAGGATTTCGATATCTCTGCGTGGCTTCCCAGGACTCGGCTGAGATTCTAACGTGTCATGACTTGAATGAACATGAGCTTCCCTCCCTCGCTACAGAGAGGCGCATTCAGCGCCCCCCGCCAAATATTTACCGCAGCGAAAGGGTGCAAGTTCATTTTCCAGTCCCCTGCGCCTGGGCCGTGCCTGCACTCTGCCGTCACGCAGGCCCAGCTCCGTTCCAGCGATGCACAGTTTTCCTTGCCTTCAGAGCTGGCGGCACTAAGCTTTATTACACTTTAAAACTTAACAGTCCTGTCACTATTTAATATATCTCGGCTATATATATATCAGCTTTTAGCAGGGAAGGGAAGCCAGTAGACCCAGTGAGGAGAGTCTATAAACTGAACAGCTCGCTGGCCGAGTCGTCAGTAGAGGGTCTGATGCATTGTGGGTGTCAGGACTGACCTGCTTGTGTTGCCTCTCCCTGCCCAGGACACGCACAGAGCAGAAGCATGAATGACATCGCCGACACCCCCAGCACAGACCAGGTGACTCTCGTGCTTTTCTTGTTCTGAATGTTTTGTTTTGTTTTTTCTGTTCTTGTTTTTTATTAATCTAGTTAATCCCAGATAATCCCTGGTGTTGTTACTTGTGATTGTTGTTGTAAGAAAATCACGAAACTTGCTGTGCCTTTACAGTCACTAGACAGACACTCACAGAAAAATAGCCTCCTAAGTACGGGCAGCACAGTTTATGCTAACAAACCAAATACAAACAATGAAAGCTGTTCTTTTCTTTTTCTTTTCTTCTCTATCCCATATTGTGACTTCTGTAGAGTTACTAAGAGGCTGCGTCGCACTGTAAATCTTGGCACTAATTATTTTTGTGTCCTCATTAACTGCTACAGTCACTCCGGCTTTGGGGCAGCTTAGGGAGGTAACAGTCGGGGCCTGTTCCTATTTACCATGCGTAAACAAGGCCTGGTTTGATTCTGTGGCAGAGGAGGAATGTTAGTCAAGTAAATAGTCATGCGGAGGGCCTTAATCTCGCAGCAGCTCGCCTCCAAAGCTGCTGGGATAGCCAACTGGCATATTAGGGTTAAGAGGGCTGTCTGTAGGAGAAAATAAAAAAATCAAGAAAAAAAACACTGGGACTGGCTGACTGAAACTTGCTGTTCGCGTGACCAAGAAGTGACTTAACCCCTCATCCCCCCCCCCCCCCAAAAAAAAAAAATCCATGAAGAAAAGAAAAGCCCATGAAATACTCAAAGGTATTCGCAATCTGCTTTGGTAACAGAGCAGCACCTGGGGTCACTGCAGGTCACAGGTCAGCATGTTTGTGCCCTGGTGACAAAGAGGTTTTGGTCTTCAAAGCTCCCTCACCCCCCCTTACCCTCGTTAGGCCGGCATTAATTAACTTTTTTCCTGGATATGATTTTAACACCCCCTGTAGCTGTTTTTCATCCCTTTATCCCCATCCTTGTTCACGCTGGGACTCTGGCTTAGAGAGACTTACAGTTGGAACCTGCAGGTCTGAACTGGGTACCGGCGGTCCAAACTCCACAGGACCGCAGGGGGGTTCAGTGCGGCTGATTATTAGTTGAAAGCCCCTGTCCTCCACCCAGGCCCGTCGTTCACTGTCCAAATTCCCCTCCAGCACCCCTCCAGATGCACGCAGTGTCGGCTTTACCAGGGGCTTAGGTTAAACAATAAATATATAAATAAGCCACCAACAATTCCCGTTTGTTAATTTTAGCGAAAATTAGATGTCGACATGATTTTCAAAGTGGCATTAAAAGATTATGAAATGATTTCGCCTAAGCGCCTGATGTGCCCTATTCACGGGGCACAGGGCGGTGCAAATTTCATACCCAGCGAGGTCTGAACTGGGTCTGCCGCAGGCCTGTGTGGCACGTCTCCTTCCATGGCGCCATTCTGGATCGGGGCAGGGGGCGTGGCGGAGGAGACCCGAGCACCACGCTGGTGACCACTGTTTGACCCCCAGAGCTTGTAGCAGCAGGGTGGGAGGTGCGGCGAACGTGTTCTTTGGGTTTCGCACTTTTAATGACACACTAGGCTTGATCCAGAAACTACTGCATCCAGTACAGTGTGGGGTCACGGCATGCCAGAGCCCAACCCATTGGGCACAAGCGCCAAGGCAGGCAAATACAAATTTAAAAGCAATCCGCAATCGAATGCACCTTGTCTGTTTCGCTGTACTCCACCAGCAGTGGGTTTCCTTCGGCGTTCAGCTATGGCCAGCTGGAAGTCAACCTTAAATTCACCCTTTGTTGACCCAGGCAGTCGTGAAAGTAAGCAGAAAGTAAAAGGCAGACGGGCTTTGGCTCTCCCAGTCCAGTATGGAGCAGCTGTGCCCTTAAGAAGGCGCACTGAGCTGCAATGCATTCTGGGCAGCTGTCCTCCTGGCCCACATTTTCAACTGTATTTAACAATCTAATATATTTATATGTAAAATAGTGTATAATATATAATATAGTCTATATATATATATAGACGCACACTCTGTATCTGTTGCTTAACTGTAAACGTCACTTAAGCTATCAGAGACTGGCATTGTGTAGGAAGTCATATTGTTGCAGGGTACAGCATCTGTTAACACAATGAGATGGAGACCCTTCTTGATACATTAAAATCACTGTTAAAATTCTCTTAAATCCTTTGGGGTGTCTCTTCAGCTTGGAACAGCACGGGAATCCCCCGCGCACAGTGAACCCAGACATTAAGGAATTCCCCGGTATTCCCTCAGAATTCTTGCAGGGCTGGAATGCGCTGAGTTTGGAGCGCGACCAGCAACAGAAACTCAGCCTGATTCGTTGGTTTATCCATTTATTTATTTTGTAAATCCCCCCAAACTGTACGTGCACACTATCATTAACTCTGTAAACCAGCCCTGACAGTTTTATTATAATTATTATGGATCTGGGTCCAGTGTCTCTTCATGTGCTTCAAAGTTCACAGTTGTGTGTTATGTGTTTATAGCTTTTTTTCAAGAGGTGCATGGCAGCTTAGGAGAAGGCTGATCGATTTTGCTTGGTTTTAATTAATCAACACATCGCTGCGAGCTGCAAACACGGCCCCAGGCAGTGCAGAGTGTGTTGCGCAGTAACGAGAGAGAGAATCACAGGGCTGGAACCGGCTCGGGTGCTCCCCGCGTTCTCTCATTAGCCATATGATTCTCACCCTCTTTGACGGAGATGCAGGAATGACTGCTGGCGGCCAGCATAACCAAACATTAATCTGCAGCTTCATTGTTGTTCCTTGCTGTGTCCCTTATTGAGGTTATTGAAATCCATCAGTAAAATGTGCAAGTCAAGCTAACAGGATTGCAGAGTGCTGTCAGGCAGGAACAAACTCCCGTTGGGGAGCGGTTTGAGAAGCTCAGGTGTTACATGTGTTATATATGTAGCGTGTGGAGTCAGACCACCCCACCTCGCCCCCGCTTTGTTTGAGTACATTTTGACCCGTACAGCATGTCCTGCCGAGAACCTGCTATTTGTAAAGCTGTCAAATCCATCCACCAATCCATCAATCAACCAATCCATTTTCATTTGATACAATGCCCTTCGCGACTAGTCACCACAGAGCGCAATCTCAGGTTTACGACAGCCCTGTCCCTGTGCCGCCGTCCTGTGCTGCCTGCTCTCGGTGGCTGACTCTCTCGCTGTCTCTCCTCTGGTCTCCGCAGCTGAAGAACAAGTTCATGAAGAAGATCCCCCGAGACGCAGAGGCTTCCAACGTTCTGGTGGGGGAGGTGGACTTCCTGGACAAGCCGTTTGTGGCGTTTGTGCGTCTGGCACAGGCCACCACACTGGGCGGCCTCACTGAGGTGCCTGTGCCCACCAGGTATGCAGGGCCCGCAGTCCACCTGGCCAGAATAGGTTGTCCTCTGAAAACTCCCTGTGTGGACCCTGGGGTGGACCCTGTAATCTGTCATTCCTATAACTGATTGCTTTACAGTTCATTTACAGTCCAGCTGAGCCATCGCCGTGCTTTAGAATTTTCCATATTCAACAACCATAAGATCCTCTGATGGTAAATCATGTGTTTATGGCCTGCTAGTGATGACAGTGTTTTTTTGTTTGTGTCTCTCACCCGCCTCTCCTGGTGAGAGTGGTGGCGAACAAATAATATTTTTCTCCCATGGTAGCATGGAGAGCACAGGCCAGGCCCTGGTGTGGGGAGGACTGACTGACACAGCTCTCTTCCTCTTCCTCTTTGGCTCACTAGGTTCCTGTTCGTCCTGCTGGGGCCCCATGGCAAAGCCAAGTCATACAACGAGATCGGCAGAGCCATCGCCACGCTCATGGTGGATGACGTGAGTCTGGGTCAAAACACTGCCATCCATAGGGGACACCTCGATAGAGCTGTGGTTTCCCGACCGAGACGGTGTACGCAACTACACAGTGATCGAAGGGTATAGGAGTTTCCATTAGGAACTGCAGGGAAGTGGGGGCTTCTGCTGTCTATTCCCAATAAAGAAAATGAAATGTAGGGGGTGCAGTCAATCTTTCAGTAATATATTTGTCAGGAGGGCAATTCTTTGGTAACAAAAAAAGAAAACGAGGAATGTATTTGCTTTGGAACATGTATAGGATGGATACAATTTACTTTTTATTACTTCTCCTGCCACTGTATCGAAGGGCTACAGCTCATTAACACAACAACCAACCACATCAACCCAAAAGTAACACATCAATCACTGATCAGAATCAGTACAGCCGTAATAAGCCAGGTGGCAAGAGGGCCTTGCCCCCCGAAGAACAGAGTTGGAGACATTGGCTGATTGAATTCTCACTGCCTAACCAAGACTACTTCTTCTCATGTCTGTGTGTTTCGTGTCTGTTGATGTGACTTGGGTCTCTTGTGTGCGTCTTGCTTGTGTCTGTGCTGTGGGTCCCTGTGGGTCCCTGTGCGTTCCTGTGCATCTCTGCGGATGCCTGTGTGTCGCTGTGCATCCCTGTGTGTCCTTTGCGTCCCTGTGCGTTCCTATGTGTCCCTGCGGATTCCTGTGCGTCCCTCTTGATGCCTGTGTGTCCCTGTGCAGTTGTTCAGTGATGTGGCATATAAAGCCCGGGACAGAGAGGACCTGATCGCCGGGATTGATGAGTTTCTGGATGAGGTCATCGTGCTGCCCCCAGGAGAGTGGGACCCCACAATCCGCATTGAGCCCCCCAAGAAACTGCCCTCCGCCGAGAAGAGGTCAGCTGCCTGACATGCTTAAAACAAACTGACCGCACAGTATAGGGTGACATTTTATTTTAGGACAGGGTTACAGTTAGACTTACTAAACATACATACGTACATTATTTCATGAAAATCAGAGATGTGATCGTTATTTGGGTTTTAGTGGAGTTAAATTAGGAATACAACTGGAGAAAGGAATGGTTCCATTTGATTAGCAATATTTTGACAAATTCAGTAAGATTCAGCAACAACAGTGAAGCCCTCTATTAATTGCATATTTGCATGGTTCAGATTATTATAATTTTTTCCCCTCTGTCTCTCCCTCTGCAGGAAGTCGGTGTTCTCTGTGAACGAAGCCGGGCAGATGAACGGCACTGCAGGGGGTGGGGGTGGGGGCAGTGATGACGAGGAGATGCCGGTGCCACATGAGCTGGGAGAGGAGCTGATGTGGACTGGGAGGTAGGCAGCAGGGGCAGGACCAGGTTGGGACCCTTCAATCAACACATTTGGTAGTCATATGAGTGCCGAGATCATGAGAAATAGATCAGTAATCAAAGAGAGGACTGAGTTTGAACGAGTCGGTCAGACGGACAGGAAGGACGAGCAGAGTGTTGGACCAATTAACTGATCCGCGCTGTGCTGTGCTGCAGGTTCTGTGGAGGACTGTTCCTGGACATGAAGAGGAAGCTGCCCTGGTTCCCCAGCGATTTCTTCGACGGTTTTCATATCCAGTCCATCTCCGCCATTCTCTTCATCTACCTGGGCTGCATCACCAACGCCATCACCTTCGGGGGGCTGCTGGGAGACGCCACGGACAACTACCAGGTACCTCCTGCACCTGCATCCACCTCTGCACACACACGCACCCGATGTAAAATGTGAACCCAGCCAGCCGTGTGACTTATAATCCTCAATCATCAGGTGTCTAGTGTGCTGGTTAACAAGTCGTTTTTTTTTTGTTTGAATGTAATCAAGAGCAGCCTTCAAATGCTCAGGGCAACATTAACATGCATTAGAAATGCCTGGGTGTCTCCATGTGTGTCTGTAGACACTTCCAGGCACTGTCAGTAATACTGCTTCTTTCTCCCTCACCCTCTGTCTTCCTCTCTCCTTCCTCCTCATCGCTCTCTCTCTCTCTCTCTCTCTCTCTCTCTCTCTCTTGCCCTCACTCGTTCTCCCTATCCCTGTCTCACTACATCTCACTTTGTATTGCACTTATGTTGTAAGTCTCCCTGGATAAGGGCATCTGCCCAGAAATAAAAAAATAACAATCTCTCTCCTTCTGTCTCTCTGTCTCCCTCTCTCTCTGTTCCAGGGTGTAATGGAGAGTTTCCTGGGCACGGCGTTATCAGGCACTGTGTTCTGCGTGTTCAGCGGGCAGCCCCTCATCATCCTGAGCAGCACGGGCCCCATCCTCATCTTCGAGAAGCTGCTCTATGACTTCAGCAAGTAAGGGTGCTGGTTGGCTCAGAGAGGGACGCGCACACGCATGTACACACACACACACACACACACACACACACACACACACACGCACACACACAGGCACAAAACCATTGTTTCTCCATCCATGCAAACTGTGGTCTGATTGCCTGTGTAAAGAGACTCAAATGCACAGATATGCAGACTCTCAGGGGCCACTTGACACAAATTGACCCTTCAGCGTTACATCAACTGGAGGGCCCCACCTGAGATCGTCAGCCATTTACTTTTGTATGTATATTGAACTTGAAAACCATTTCTGGATTTTAGCAGTACTTCAGTGCACCTAATGTCGCTGATGAGTGTATTGACCAGATTATGTGCGTCGCTGTGAATGTGCTCCCAGGGGAAACGACATTGACTACATGGAGTTCCGGCTGTGGATCGGGCTGCACTCCTGCCTGCAGTGTCTGGTGCTGGTTGCCACAGACGCCAGCTTCATTATCAAGTACATCACGCGCTTCACAGAGGAGGGCTTCTCTATGCTTATCTCCTTAATCTTCATCTACGACGCCATCAAGAAGATGATCGGCGCCTTCAAGTACTACCCCATCAACACCGACTTCAAGCCTGACTACGTCACGGCCTACAAGTGCGAGTGTGTGGCCCCTGATCCAGGTGAGTCTGCCAGCGATGCGGCCTCCATGTGAGCTCCGGGCTGGGGGGGTCATAGAGGCGAGGAGGAGGTGGGTGGGCAAGACTTCATACGGGTCTGCGTTTGCATTTAATGTGTTTGGGTTTGGGCTTTGGGAGGTACGGTTTGATGAGTCAGTGTGTTTTATTTGTTGTTGTGTTATGTTATAGGAGCGTCCTGTCACATATATGCTTTGAACTTCCTCTTACACATCACTTAGTCCTGGCCCTAAACTCAATTAGGGTCCTTTCCAAATGATTGTAATTTGTGATGGTTGAGTAGCACCTGTGCTCCATGAAGCTCAACCACATAGTTTTGTTTTTTCTGATACCGAAAGCAAATATTCAGGCTCTTCATTCCTCAAAGTCTTAAGTCTTATAGATAATTAACTGAAAACACTTGGAATAAAGTATAATCCCTCCTGATTCTCCCTCTACTATTCTGACAGGGAACATATGTCACCTTTCCTTTCCTGTACTCTTAAAACCCCCTGAGTGTAATTCCTCCCTGTGTGAGCCAGCAGACTTGGACTCCTCAGACATCAAGCGTCCGCTCAATCAGGCCAGAGTCAGGGTGAAGGCCCAGCCGGTTTTCACAGTATCTTTAAATCGTCGCCTGCTTTCAAGACCCCAAGACGAGGGGGAAAGTAGTCCAGTTAAGCAAATGGTTGGTTCAGCTGGAAAGAAAACCAGAAGTCCTTGTGGTCCTCAAGGAGAGAACCTGACCCACCCCACCCCTTCCCACCTTACAAACCTAGGCTCCCAAGCGGGCCCTGCTTCAATCGCTGCACTGCCTGTGGCCTAAACGCTACAAACCGTCAGGAACGCTTCAGTTGCGGACTCTCGATCAGTAGGGGGCACCAGTGAGGCAGAGGGATGGTTCACTCCCAGTGGATTGATCTCCTTTCCTAGCAGAGGAAGACACACACACAAACACAGTCGCGCACACACACACACACCCACACACACACACACCGGATGCTCCCTCGGATCCCAGGTAGAGCTAGAAAGGACTTTTATATGGATACATATGAAGTATCTGTATAAAAGATGCCCATTGAAAGTCCCTTAGTGGCCTAAAAGGACTGGAGATGGCTGTGCACAGATCTGCCCCAGGGTAGGAAGCTGTGTGGACCTTGACAGGTTTATCCTCGAGCAGCACTGGTGCTCTATTATCTTCCAGCTGACTGGAGCTGTTGTAGTTCAGTGCCATAGCTGCTCTGTGCTCCCCTCGATTTAAAATGGCAATACTGAGCTTTACAGGCAGCCCAGTGCCCTTCTGGATGTTTGGTATTTTTATTGTATTGTCCCCTGGGATACCAGACATGCATAGTGCTGCGTAAGAATACGGTTGACTCTTCTGGCTGGCATTGGATTGGCCCATAGTGCTCTGCTCCCTCTGAACACGGCTTCAGATATGACCTGCAGATAGTGCACTTTCTCTCAACTGTGAATTACTAAATAAACTGCTAAATAGTTGGTAAGATGAATGGCACCATCTTCTTGAGACTCTTGGGGAGAATGTTTGCTTTATATTTTTGCCTCAGATTTTAAATTTGCACTGCCTGCAAAACAAAAACAAAATTTCTGTCTGAAGTATATGAGTTACAGTCATGTCATTCTGTACATTTACACAGTGCACTTAACATTTATTTTATCCTGGCAACATTTTGTAAAACTCACATATTTGAACTCAAACTGAAAGTGCGCTATTTGTCCTGATTTTATGGAGCCATGTTGGGAGATTTGCAACACCTCTGTCACCACTAGGAACCAATGAGATTAAATAAATGAGAGTCAATGATAATTAATGAATTAATTAAATTCTAATTGTAATCTGCAAATGTACATAGGCCAATATATTGCTTATAGTTACTTTGCAGAATAATGCGAGTGCTTTTTGACTGTTGTAACTGATTTATATCATGTTTGTTTCTGCTGGCACACACACAATTCGGCTGCTTTTAACTCTGAGTGAGTATCACATTATCATTATTCTCATCATCATTATTATTATTGTAGTTTATAGCACTGGTTCTCAATCCTGGTCCTGGGGACCCCATGCCCTGGCTGCTTTTGTTCCAACCAAGCTCTCAATTACTTAATTACTTAACACCCAACTGAACTAATTTGCTTTCATTTGACTTTTTAAATTGTGAAGCTTCTAAAAAGTTGGAGATTTCATGTTCCATCTAGTTTCATACTTAACATGACATCTACAATGGTTTAAAATATATTAGGGTCTCAGATTAGGCAAATTAATAGGTAAATTAGCATTAAATTAGTACCCTACTAGTGATGAAGTAATTAAGAGTTCAGTAACAGCAGAGCAGGGGGTCCCCATGGCCAGGATTGAGAGCCACATATTTATAGTCCCCCTTTCTGCTTAGTGTCTCATACAGAGGCTGTCTGTCTGTGCTGCTGTGTGTGTTTATAAATGTGCATGCAAAAACAACTGCCCCCCTGAACCTTCATGGCTCCAGTGGCAGCGTACTCCCTTTACTTAGATCAGGGTGAGTGAGCGAGTGGATAGGTATGTCTACAGGAACACGGACATGGAGGGGTCAGGGAGTATTTTAATCAGGACAAACGTGGATCTTCTGACACCCGAGGAAGGTGAGATGTTAGTCATGATTTAGCTAGGCTCGGGGCGCTCCTAAAACTCCCTGAGGAGCAGTTAAGTATCTTCCCTGTGTGCTCTCACAGCATCTCTCCCACTGTGATGTATATAACACTATATATAACCGCCAGGTGAGCCCTGACTGCCTCAACGCTGGTCTAAGGGGTGAAACTCGAGCTGTTGTGTGCAGATGTGTTTGAAAGTGTTCATTTTGTCTGAAGCCTGATCTTTGCTGGTGATTATTCAGGCAGACTGTCCACCACGCTCTGGGTTGTAATCGATGTTAAAAGTCAGCTCGTGAAACTGCCATTCTGTAACGGGTCCTGCCATCAACAACACCTGAACGCTGCACAGCAAGACTGGCCCAGCGCTGATGAAGCTGTGTTATGAGGTCTCACAAACCCATAAATAAATGTGCTCTGTGTAATTCCTGCAAGCAAGAGAGTAAAGCACAGTCTCCATCCATTGCTCGTACAGGAGCTGGGAGCTGATGCATAAGGCTGTGCTACAGCCATTAAAGATGAATGTGGTCTGTCAGAGATGGCCGTATCTCCAGCGTGCCAGAGGGGACGTGGGGCAATACTCCCAATAGCCTGAGTGCAGAGAGTGCACATTATTCCACATAAACCTCTGCTTTTGTTTCTCTCCCTTCCTTCCTTCTTGGTTTGTTTCAGTGGCTACAACGATCTTCAATGTTTCAGCCCTGATGGCTCCGAACAACACTAATATCTCTGTGGTAAGTTGCCGTTTTGTGCTGCACCGCTGTGAATTGGAGGGGGCGGGGGGGGGAGCTGAAGAGGCTGTCTCCGAACTGTAGTTCAGATTAACATATGCCCTCCCTCTCTCTGCAGAGAGAGTTATTTGAAACAGTTTTCCCAGTGAAATGCACAAGGGAGAGCCCAGGTGAAAAGCACTTGCTAACAGGTCCTGCTGTCTCCCTGCTTGGTCCATGTTGCCGGGCCTGAGTCAGGGTTGTGGCTTCTGTGCTGTAACACACTACAGGCATGCTTCAGTTTGTAGGGACATCTCAACTGTGGTCACTGTTAATTATTATTATTATTATTATTTTTTTATTATTATTTATTTATTTTTATTTATTTATTGGCAGACGCCCTTATCCAGGGCGACTTACAACATAAGTGCAAAAATACAGAGAAGTAGAAGGCATCAATCATTACAAATTCAACTTAGCTATAACATAGCAATTCAAAATAATACATTTTACAAATTCCAATTACAATTTACACAAGTACAGTAAGAGACTTCCTACATCCTGGACGGTGAAAGCTAAGTGCTGTCAAGATGTAGGGTTACAGACGAGGGCTACGGGAAAGGGAGCAAGGAGGAAAACAATCAAGAACAAGTGCTGTCGGAAGAGATGCGTCTTGAGTAAGCGCCGCAATGAGGTCAAGGACTCTGCTGCTGCTGCTGTTTAGACTTACACAATATGTCACATTATGTTTACATACAATTACCCATTGATACAGCTGGGTTTGTTCTGGAGCAATCTAGGTACAGTACTTTGGGATTTGGGATTGACCCCATGCTCTCCGCACAGGGGCCGGAGTTCTGACCGGTTTTCCACACTGCGGCCCGTGTCATGGTTTGGTGGCCCACAGTAGTGTAGGCCCCTTTGTGTAGCTAATGTGTCGGGACTTTGGACCGCAGAGCTGTATGGTGCTGCCAGGGCCTTGTGCTGTGTTTGAGCTCGATGTTAGTGTGCTATTCTGAGTTATGCTATTGGCTCCCCCTTCTTTCTCTCTTGTTCTCTCTCTCTCTCTCTCTCTGTCTCTCTCTGTGTGTGTCCTGTCTGCATGCGCGTGTGTTCCCCGTCAGTACAATCCTGTCAATGTAACAGCGCTGGACTGGAGCCAGCTGAGTAAGAAGGAGTGTCTGAAGTACGGGGGCACCCTGGTGGGCAAGACGTGCAAGTACGTCCCCGACCTCGCCCTCATGTCATTCATCCTCTTCTTCGGGACCTACTCCATGACAGTCACCCTGAAGAAGTTCAAGTTCAGCCGCTACTTCCCCACCAAGGTGAGAGCCCTGCGGACAGACTGACTGGTAGACGCACGGACGCAGAGGTAACGAAAGATGGGAGAGGGAATGATGCAGACAGACAGAGATGGACCGGGAGAGAAATCGAAAGATGGAGGGGAGATAGAGAGGGGGACAGACAGACAGAGAGGGAAGGAGAGACGGAAGAGAGAGAGAGGGAGAGGGAAGACGAGACAGGAGACCGGGGAGGGGGCAGACACAGCAAGACAGGGAAGGAGAGACAGGAGAGAGAGAACTATAGAGAGGGAGGGATGGACGGACAGACACAGGCAGGCAGACTGTCCGTATTATTAAAGTTGCAGTTGAGATCCCCTCAGGATTTTCCTCGTGTGCGCAAGGAAAAGCTTTTTTGTTACGCCCAGAGTCTCGAGTGGAAGAGCAGATGACAGCTTCCTCATCTGGTCCCCTCTCCTTCCCTCCTGCTCCTCCTCATCCCTCCTTCCCTGCCTGGAATCTTCCCCTCCCTTCCCCCTTCTCCCCCTCTAGATGCGTGCCCTGATCAGTGACTTCTCCATCGTTATCTCCATTCTGGTCTTCTGCCTGGTGGATTACTGGTTGGCACTGGACACCGCCAAACTGCACGTCCCCACAGAAATCAAGGTCCGAGGATGCCTCCTTCTCCACGCCTCCCTCTGCCGTTTCCCTTTCTCCTCCTCCTCTTCCTCCTCCTCTCTTGGTGTCTTCTCCAATCAGGAAGCTTCTCCACTCCACAGCCTTGATTTGTCTGTTGCTGGGGAACAGGGTGTGACCTTTCATTACACTATATCCTATAATAATATAATAATGTAATAATATGAATTGATATAATTAATTAATTCACTCTGCTTTCCAAACTGTAAAAATAACCAATGTGTGTTTTTTTTTTTGTTGTTGATCTCCCAATTCTGCTGTATTTACTAACCTCTCCTCTTCTTTTCTCTTTCTTTCACCCTTCTCTTATGATTATATTGTTGGCTGCATTCCTCTGTTCTTCCTGTCTTGTCCAGCTTCGCAAGCTGATCAGTGATTTCTCCATCTTCATGTCTATCATGACTTTCGTGGGTTTAGACATGCTAATGGGGCTCAATACTCCCAAACTCATTGTGCCCACTGAGTTTAAGGTAAGGCTGACCACCTCTGTCACCGTGAGGTTCAGAGCTTTCTTTCTTTCTGTGACGGTAAAGCCCTGTAGTCCTGTTTTTCCTGTATCTGCACCTCAAGCACAGAATAGAACAACAGGTGCACTTCTGGCAACTGTCCACTAGAGGGAAGCATACTTTGTAATTGCTCCATTGACACAATATTGCAGACCTTGTTTTTGTGTTGTTATCCCTGTTTGACATGCAGAGTGTGATGTTTTAGCTGAATCAGGTACAAATTTGTTTGGGCCTGGCTGGGATTGGGTTTCAGGCTATTGTTTGGCCCTAAAACGCGTCAGTCATTCCCTGGCACTTCTGTTCCTGTCTGGCACCGTGAGGCACCGCGCGCTGGTTTGAAAATACCGTGCCTTGTGGGTTCGGGCCAGCGCAGAGTTTATCTCTCAACATTTAGGTGTCCGTCAGCAACTGGTTGAGTTAGGTATTTAAGATGGGTGTTCTGGTTGGGCTGGCTTGTGTCCTAACATACTGCGTGTGTGCACGTGTGTGCGTGCGTGTGTATATATGTGTGTGTGTCCCTGTAGCCCACGCGTCCAGGTCGGGGTTGGATTGTCATGCCGTTTGGGAAGAACCCATGGTGGGTGTACCTGGCCAGCTTCCTCCCCGCGCTGCTCGTCACCATCCTCATCTTCATGGACCAGCAGATCAGCGCTGTCATCGTCAACCGCAAGGAGCACAAGCTCAAGGTGCCAACCTGTCTGTCCCTCTGTCCTTCTATCTCTCTCTCTCTCGTACACAGTGTGTGACGCGCTCTGTGTCTCTGTGCCCTGCAGAAGGGAGCCGGGTACCACCTGGACCTGTTCTGGGTGGGCGTCCTCATGGCCATCTGCTCCTTCATGGGCCTGCCGTGGTATGTGGCCGCCACCGTCATCTCCATCGCCCACATCGACAGCCTCAAGATGGAGACGGAGTCCAGTGCGCCCGGGGAGCAGCCCCAGTTCCTAGGCGTCCGGTGAGGACTTCCACCCCCTGTCCCCCGTCCCCAGAGCGACCACTTACAGCTGAGTAAATCAAATGCTGTAGCGGGAATCTGTGAGATCTCTCCTGTTGTTATTGTGCATCGTCATATGGAGTTTTGCCCGTTTGATCGTTGTTGTCTTGCTTTGTGTTTTAAAATGGACGGATGAATGTATTTCATATTATAGACCGGTTTCGTAGTGCCAGAGAATAAGTGCAGTTAATATACGGACCTTCTGTGCTCTATGCAGTATGAATGTGCCGTGATGAACTGTAATAAACATGAGAAACGCTGCAGCAACACGGGGTCTCCGCTCTATAGGTCACGTTCCAGCAACTTCATTAAAGCCCAGTAGTAAAAACAGTCAGCTATAAACCTTTCAGCACTACATAACAAAATCCCACAGAGAGCACTGCTGTGATTAACTCCACTGTAAACACACGGGCACCCCTACAGAATTAAACTGACTGTGTGGCTCCCCCTGCTGGGCTGAGTGTGTCTCGCTGTGACCACGAGCTGGGCTTTAACTGCAGCTCAGAGGGAGTTTTGAGCTGTGTGTGTCTGATACTTTCCTAAGCCCTGAGGGACGGTGCTTTCACCAGTGTCTAGCTCTCACTTTCTCTCTCCCCCATCTCCCTTTTTCTCCCTCTCTGCCCCTCTCCCTCCCTGTCTGTGGGTCACTGTGATACAGGGAGCAGCGGCTGACTGGCATCATGGTGTTCATTCTGACGGGAGTGTCGATCTTCATGGCACCCATCCTCCAGGTACCAACATTCAGGAGTAACAAGGGAAACATGAAAGTGGCTTTTGTTATCATGACTATTATTATTATTAATCTAAGTAGTAGTAGTAGTGGTAGTATTAGAATGACTTACTCATATTGTGTTTATTTGAACCAGCTGGTCCAGAGTGATTGAACAGCTCCATTTGAGCTCTCTGGAGGGTCTACCTCGGCACCCCATGTTCATCCCGTGTTTTTTGTCCTGTGCTTCACAGTACATTCCCATGCCGGTGCTGTACGGCGTCTTCCTCTACATGGGCGTGGCCTCCCTCAATGGCATACAGGTACGCCACAGTGCTGCTTTCTGTCACCCTCGTCCCTAAGAGTCGGCCTCTTCCTGCCGCTTTGCTCCACACTGTACATATGATATTGTATTAATGGCGAAGTAGAGAAAACTTCAGGAGTGTTTGTGTTTAAGTTGTATGACTGCTAAGCAAGTCCTCCAGTGGTTAAGAAAGGTGAACTTCGTGTGGGTGTGGGTTTGAGGGCCAGTGGGCAGCTGCACAAGAACTAATGCAGTTTAGCTGCCCCCTGTCAGTGTTGCTCGAGTGGCCCAGCTGCCCCTCAGCACTCAAAGTCCGTACGATCAGTTAAGGGAACAACTGCTGTCCAAAATACTTCAAGGTTTTCAATACCTAAGGTGCAGCTGGCCCTGTCCCAGAGTGTCCTGGCTTTCCACTGTGCTAAGCGTGTGCGTGTGTGTGTTTGTGTGTGGTGCTCAGTTCTGGGACAGGTGTAAGCTGTACCTGATGCCTGCCAAGCATCAGCCGGACTACGCCTACCTGCGCCACGTCCCTCTGCGGAAAGTGCACCTGTTTACCGTGGTGCAGGTGGTGTGCCTGACCGTGCTCTGGGTCCTGAAATCCACCGTCGCTGCCATCATCTTCCCTGTCATGGTAAGAGCCCTCTCTCCTGTCCTCTTATCGCCAGTTATCTCTCTCTTTCTCCTCTGACAGTGATCTACCTACCTCTCTCTCTCTCTCTCAGATCCTGGCTCTGATAGTGGTGCGGAAGATGCTGGACCTGGTGTTCTCCCAGCACGACCTGGCCTGGCTGGACGATATCCTGCCTGAGAAAGACAAGAAGAAAGCGGACGACAAGAAGAAGAAGAAAAAGTCCCGAGGAGGAGGGGAGGACAGCGACGATGAGGTCAGAGATGGGCCGGTGTTTCATTCCAACTCTGTAAAGAAAAGTAATTGGCTTCATGTGTCTGACTGAAGGATGTTCTGACCTCACAAGTGTGCCGTGCACTAAGAGTATCATATAATCTGTGGCAAGGTCAGGGCAATGATTCCCAAGTTTCTGAGTGGCAGTTTGTGGTAAGGAATCTTATTTAAAGTTCACCATTAGCCAGCTGGGGCAAGGGCTGCTTTATTGTTGTCATATATTCCCGGACTTCCCTGTGTTTTGATCGGCCAGTATATGTTTTCCTGTGCGCCTGCTTCCTTCCCTCCCAGCACACTGGTTCACTGCTTCCCCTCCACTGTGTTGATTGGCCATTCCTGACCACTCCCCCATCTTCCCCCTGCATGCTGATAGGCTGCGTCTCCTGTCTCTCCCCAGTGTCAGCCTCCCACCCCTCCTCCAGTGAAGATCCCCATGGATGCCCTTGGTCCCACCTCCTTCCTCGGCTCTCCAGAGTCTGATGGTAAGACGGCTCGTCTCGCTGATGGGACGCTTGAGCACATCTTACACACAGTCAAGCAGTGTGTAGTTTTTGCTGGGAGCAGCTTTTGAGCTGTTTTAAAAGCGGTGTCCTGTGGTTAGAGGGAGGGGTTTTGAAACCTGTGCAACTTGTGCTGTGTGTTGTGTGAGGGTTATGTGCTGTCATATTTAATTGCTGCTGCTGTTGTTGTTGTTTTTGTTGAATTGCCTGAAAGACTCATTTTTACTCTTTTTTTTTTATGTTTCCTTCTTTCTGTTTCCTCCTTGTCCAACCTCTCTCTCCTTCCCTGGTCTCTTTCATTTGTACCTTGCCCCTCTCTCTTTCTCTTTCTCTTCTTCACTTATTTTTTCTCTTGCTTCCACTTTCTCTCTCCATTTCCCTCCTCTTCTTCCTCTCCATTTGCTGCTCCTGTCTCTTGCCTTCCTTCTCACTCTTTCTCTTTCTCCCGCAGGGCAAAGGGCACCTTCATTCTAACTGCTCACCTAGCGACTCCGACCTGGACCGCAGGTACTGTGTTGTGACGCTTCACGTTCCCTACAATGACCTCCTGCAGCCGGGCAGCACGCAGACTACTGACTGGGGGGCACACTGCCAGTGGGAGTGAACTGACACACACACACTCACTCACCCCTGCTCAGGCAGCGGTACTGTCCGCTTGTGTGAACCACAGCCGCTTCCCCAACCCCCCCGCCCTTCTCTGCCCTTCTCACATTCCTGCCCAGCTGTAGTCGGTTTGTTGTCGTTGTCGTTGGTGCAGCCCCTAAACAGCACTACTCTCTTGACTGTTCTTTCGACTGATGACGTGCCACAGCTCGTGCCACACTTTGGCTGAGCTCCTCCCTGTGACCCCCAGGAAGGACAGTCAGCAGTGCCAGCACTCAATCGGCCGGCCCTGCGACACCTAACTAACCGCAGCTGCAAAATGTTTGGAAATGAATCGAGCATATAGAATTCATTCTGCACGTTATGATTATGATCTTTATTTTTTCTCTATATGCCCAATTCTGGTAATATTGTGCACATAATCTTGTTGTAGCAAAACTGTAGGATTATACTGGGATGTGTTCTTCGGTTATAGTGTTTAACCGCACTGTGATACCACTTATTGTGTATGTAGCGCCCCCTATGGGCTATACCTGACTACGCCACCCTATAGTTTGGTGCAGGGGAAGAGGTGCTCCTAAGAGCCAGAATCATTACTGCTTCTCTACACAGGTTCCCTTCAGATAAATGAAGATAGACACTCAAAAGTTGTTTTCCCAAAAATGTTTGGGGACTTGGGCTCTCAGGGCATTTACACAAATGTGGAGATGGGGTCTCCACAGCGTTTATGTTAGGACTTGGGTCTTTCTGGTCTTAATCTGGAGTCATCTTGCTCACGGGCCAGTCTCTCATTATCAGCCTTTAATAGCTGTAGTTGTGTTTTTAAATTCTCCAGTTCAGCCATGTCTACTGAAGGACAAAGTGCAAGAATAATTGGTGACCTAAAAAGGCCTAAAATCAGTGCAAATAGGTTAAACAAATATTCTGTCTATTCTGTCCCCCTAAATGACAATCCTAATTGTCTGACAGACAGCACGAAGATAGCATAAATCTTTCCTCCTCCCTGACTCTTCTTGTGCAAGCTGCTGTTTTTCTTTTATTATTTTAGCCCAACTCATGTGTAAATTTAGAAATATTCCTGCAATGATCAGAAAACAAAACCACATCATGCTCTCAATCTGGGAATCGTCCTGCTGACTATGCCAAATGTAGCGCCCCCTATGGGAATTACCCAACTACTCCAGAATGTAGCACCCAAAACCCCGGCAGGAGTGCTACAGAGAGAGAATGACGTTAGCGGCCAGACAGATGACTATTTAATGTGTTTATTGTTATTAAAAGTAATTAAAATACAAAGAATCGTCAAGATATAAAGTCACAGAGATATATAGATAGATTGATAGACTCACACAAACAACCAGTGAGCAGTGCAGGCGAGAACAGGCGATGAGGATTTAAAACTAACTTTTTGTTCTGTGGGTTCTTCCATCCCCCCCATCACTTCTCACTGCCTCGGCTTCATGCACCTGCGCTGTTCTGGGAGTGGACTCCCCGTCACAGGCGACACAGTGGCTTTAAATAGTCTTCCATTTAGATCCGGTTGCTCTGTTTTGCATGGCTCAGGGACTGGAGAACACAAGTTAAAATGTGCAGGTGAAAGCGTGGCTATAATTAAAATGATTAAAGTGAAGGATGTGTAATGGATTTAGACTGCTACATATATAATGACAAGACAGGATGCATTTCTGGTGTGTCTGTGTAAGGGCTTTGCAAGGACTGCCTAGGGCTTAGTCCTGACAGCGTGGTGAGATCTGTCATCCCTGTTCAGAGGTTTTAAATGACAATAAGAAATTAATAATAATAATAATAATAATAATAATGATGATACAGGGAGAACACAAATGAGAGACACAATGCCGAGCACAAAACTGAGCACAGACAAACGCCTCTGTTCCTGACAGCCTGGCAGTGAGCCTCAAGCAGACAACTGCATTCATTATGGGTTGGTGGGGGGGTTTCCCGTAGGCCATACCATCCCAGCTGTTACCCCGTTCCTCTCCAGCCAGCCCCCTCAGAAGAGAGGAAAAAATATTTTTAAACCTTTGTATTGTGGCCTGAAGCAAATTCTGCCTATTTGTTATACACAGTGTATTGTGTTATACTGAATACATAGTTGTATTGCTTAAATCTAAGGCATTTTATTTAAAGAACTATAATATGTGCATTATATTATTCTGTCCTTCAGACTATCCTATCATAAGTGTATTTTGCATGATGTATATTTTATTTGTAACATTAATAATAGTAGTAATAATAGCATTATTAGTAGTAAACTCTTGTAATTCCACTTTGAAATCAAAATCTGTGAAGTTTGCATTGCTTTCCAGTGCCCAGTTGAATATAGATACATTTTTAAATCTAATTAATTAAATGAATAAAGAAAGACCAGGAGTGTGATGAACTAAGAAAGCTACAATAGTGTTACTAGACAAAAAAAAATTCTGGCTGCAATACAAATCTTTGAAAATAAATCACATTCTTTTTCTAGGGACTGGTTGGAACTGGAATTGCCCATTTCTTGGACCCGTGTTTGACGTCTGAGCTGCTTGTGTGCATAGGGCTGCCCTGCCCCTCCCACCCGAGCCCCTGTGGAATAGGCCTCCCTATACACTGGCACTGCCACAGCCTCGCCTTGAGGGAGAGGGCAGCTCTGACTGTTGACAGCCCTACAGCTGAATCTAATCACACGCTTGTTATTTATTCTCATAACAATAATAATTATATCACCTTGCATTTCTATAGCTCTAGTCCTGTCCCTAAAAGCTTTGCAAACAGGAGGCTCATGTGACAGTGCCCAGTGCGCTTCAGCTGGCTATGAGTGTGGCTACTGCCTAGCAGCTGTTCACTACGCAGGAGATCGAGAGGGCGAGTGAGGAGGGAACCGGCCAGTCAGGCATTGGGAGCCCGACAGTACTCACAGAGAGGATTCTTGGTAGTTTTGCAGCAGTGATCTAGAATTCAGCTGAGGGGCAACATCCACCTGGAGAACAATCTATGCTGCTGCTTAGTTGCTGCACCCTTATCCCCTGGGCCCGCCTCCCTGTGCTCCTCCCTCCAACCCTCTGTGTTCCTCACTCCCTCCCTCTCCATTCTTCTCTTCTCTCTCAATTCAATTACATGTCACACATTTCTGCACCGGCAGGGTCAGAAAACCTGTTCACACCAATATAATCGTGTTGTTTCAGTATTAGTAAGTGTCAGACTGTTCGTAAACAGGGTCCGTGTCTCCGGGTTTGCAGATTAGGATTCAGTTCTTGAAAATGTGAGCCTTGTAACAGGTTTTTGCACATTGGTGGCGACCAAAACCTCCATCCATTTCTCAGTCCGATCTCAGAGCACCGCTCTCATATGACTGTTCCGCTCCTGCCACGTCTGTAACATCACTGCTGAGTGTTGTTAACCCACAGATCTCATGGTCATTCACTGCTCAAACAAGGGCAAGCAGCTAAACAGGGACAGTGGGTAATGGGGGAGAGGGGAAAAATAACCAACTGCATATCTCAGCGGGAGCAGGGTGAGCAGGCTCAGACTGGGCACGGCTATGTTTTAACCCAGTTGTTGTTCTGAACTCTGCACTCCAGCATCACTCTGCACCTGAAGATCTCGTGCCCATCCTCCCCCGCCGTCAGCCTGTCCCGGAACGCCGCCTGCTCCGTGCCCCAGGTGAAGATAGAGATGGAGTCCGACTATGATGACACTGACACAGACAGGCGCCACAGGGACATGGGCAGCGAGACCACCTTATAGCACGCTGCCCCCCCCACCTCCACCCTGCCCCCCCACTCCCACTGGCCCTCACAGAACGGCCTCGATCCACGCTTTACGACCGTCTGGCTAGCTGTACACGAGCGCCACTCGAGCCGCTCCAGACTGCGGCCGCCCTCTAGGTCTCTTTGCCATGCCCTCCACCTGTTGAGAGACTTCAGAGGAAAAACTAAGAAATAGACAAATAAGAAATGTGTGATGAGAGGTCAGTGAAGAGGCCAGCTCATTAGGATCAGAAGACCAGTGAGCTGTCCAGGGGGCAGAAATTGAGAAACTGTGCTGCAGTTCAATGAGCATGAGCCTGTGCCCGGCCACAACTCACTCTCGGGCACCAGCTTGGGCACCCATGTGGGTCCTTGTTCTCCACTGTACACGAGTCAGATGGTTTGCCTACAGTTAGCCAACTGCTTTGTTGGTGCTCGGTCACTTGCAAACGCAAAAGCAGTTTGACTTGTTCACTCTTTCTCTTTTTCTTTCACTTTCAATTACTCTGCTCAACCCAAGACTGTGGCCTTCAAATCTTATCTTCTTCATGCTCTATTTTGTTTTTTAAATTTGTAGGCAACCAGCTAGTAAAAATGTCATCCGTCTGTCTCAGGTTGATTAATATACTCACTTCATATGGACCGTCCGTAATCACCGTAGTGGCAGCAAGAATGGCAAAATGTAATGCAAATGTCCCGGGGAGGGAGGGAGAGAGAGAGAGCGTGACTGTGTGTGTGTGTGTGTGTGTGAGAGAGAGGGAGAGAGAGAGACAGAGAGAGAGAGTGTCCGTCAGTGCATGTGTGTCTGTGTGTGGTAGACACTGTCAGTGTCTTTTTGGTTTGGATCTCCCAGAGATCCCAGCAAGGCTGTTTTTAAAGTTGTCATTAAAACTCACCCAGCATGTACCCTGCCAGCTGTCCCTCCTGCTCTACCCCCACAAAATCAGGAACGCTCAAAATTATAATCCTGAAGTAAAGTACCAGGCTGTTGTATTTTGTAACATAACCCCAAAATGTGGGTTCCCCAATTGTTTTCCAACCTATGTAAAACCATTGTTTATCCTCTTCAGGGTTCAGAGGAGTTGTTATTAATAGGGTTTTAGAGGATGGGGAAATAAATCCCTAGTTGGTGTGACAAGATGCTTTTGCAAGTAGCAAGGCCTGAGACCGTCTGCTTGTGTGTTGTAGGGAGGCTTCGTACCAGGCTGGTCATTGTGTACACACACACACACACGCGCACATACATAAAGGTCTTCAGTGTTTTTGTAAAGGTGTTTCATAAGTAACTAATTTCATAATTGTTCCTTAAGTTAAAAGGAAAAAGCTCATACTATGTTTATTGATTGCAGTAAGTGTTCATAATGAATAATACTTTGGAAAAAACCCACACGCTTACCTGTAAAGTTACGTGGGTATATTTATATATATCTTCTAAAAATGTATTTCCGTTGAAAAAGCATTGTCCTTGGTTTAATCAGGCTATCAGTCTGCTTTCTCACTGCACTTTTTTCCACCTGCGCTCTGGTGTGAATGGTTGAAATGCGCTGCATCACTCATCGCTTCATGCTGACATGGTGTGTCCCTGACGCAGCACGCGTTTGTGATGGCACTGCTGTAGTTTGGCATTGTGCCACCGCTGCCCGTCTGGGCTTGGTATTTACTGTGCAGTGTCACTTTTGTCAGCTGCAGTATAGGTAACAGCATTTTTAGGCAGATGGGAGCAGGAATTTAATACTATAGATGGAAACATCGTCCATCTTCGTGCCAGGTGTAGGCATGAAGCGCTGTGCAGTGGGCTGGGATGTCCACAGCCAGGTGTGGGCGAGTTGTGGAGCCTGGCCTGGGGCTGACCCCTCTCTCCTGCTTGGATATTGTTCACAAACCACATGATAACATTCCAGACTTCTGCGAACGTCCAACTCCCTCCACTAAAACAAAAAATATGAAAAGAAAAGAAAAAACTTGATAGTTGTAAAAGCTTTAAAAACAAATGTATAGCTTGTAATTCCTGAAATAGTCTGCACTGTTAAATACTAATACATGTATTCATTTGTCAAATGTGTGGGTGTAAAATCTGAATTCCTTGTCACTTGTATATTTGATGTGAGTTGTAAAGATGAATTTAACCAAGTTTAGTAATAAACTGATGTTTGGGGAAAAAAAAACTGAAGCAGATTCTTGTATTTGTTCTCTGCTGACGTTCTGAATGTTTTCCACCACAAAACGGAAAACACATTTGTACCCGTTTAACAGAACTGCTGAATTGTTGTATTGCAGACAAAAGTACATTAGCAACACAGCCACAACACCCAGTAAAAAAAGAGCATTATAAATAAATAAAAATGCCAACTCGTTACATATTTCAAGGTTTATTTTTTGGATATTTCAAGTACAAAAATCTCATATGCAAATTCTTTACAAAGAAAAAAAATCAGAAAACAGGAATAATGCATAGCTTTATCGTCTCCCTTTGTTTTTGTTTCCACCTTTTTCGTACTTGATAAAATAACCACCAAAAACAACCACTGAAAATAAATTTAAAAATCCAAAATCTTTGGAATATTTGATATGCAACTGTTGCACCAGTCAGTTTGCATAGCCCTTGAAGAGGTCGTCCTCACCAAGGGATCCGGCCCAAGCCAGAGCATTGGAGTCCACCAGTCAACTTCTAAAATCAAAGATGCACTAAGAACGGTCAAAGTGAGGTATAAAACACGGCCGACTGCCTTGCTTCCCTCCGGTCTCTGTGCCGTCGGTGATTTCTGCAGCTCAGTTCTCCTGCTCAGTCTGGTGATTTCTGATCAGAACAGCCCCTCTCTCCCTGGGCCCGAGGAATGCGCCTCCCGCATCCGAGCATGGAGGGGAGACCTGCCTACTGGCTGCCCCAGATCCAATTTTGTTCTTGATCATTTTCCTATGCTTGCCGCCCCCCCACTCCAGGATCCTAGAGACAAGGACCCAATTTCATACCACAAAATAAAACCAATCTTCTAACAACCCTTATGAAGCGTCCCACATCTCACTTAAACCCAGTTATGGACTAATCCGACTGCCAGCCTGGCTGAACTGTGATTGGCTGGGCCATCATAACAAGTCTTAAGAACAAATAACTGAACCAGCAGATCATTCAACGCGTAAACCTCTTCTCAGTGGGTCAATCAGGCGATGATTTTGAAAACCCTGACTGCGTTGAACCCAGATTTCCGCCCAGTCTCTCCTGGAGCACCAAGACAAATGCCTGGCGGTCCTGACGAGCTGGACCGGTCTGCTGAAACACACGACCAGAGAACCGCATGTGCAACGTGTGCAGCCCGGCAGCCCCGTAGCACCATGAACCCAAGGGACGCTGCGCCCGTTCATTGCCCTCCCCCGCTGTGTTTCATGCTTTAATAATTTTTATACCTCCGTAATATGCATGTGGAAGGTTTCCGGCAAAATCATGACCGTCTCCTGTTTTTTTTTTTGTTTTTTTTCTTAAAACGATAAAATAAAATAAAGACCTTTTAACAAAAAGAATATATGCAGTAACTTCTTCGCCTCAAAACAAAAAAAGTCGCACTGTAACAAACACTGTAACGCCAACATACGGAAAGTAACATTAAATAATAAATAACATGAAGTGACGAGTAAATAAATAAGATATTGCAATGCTGTCGGCCTCTGTCTGCATCACACGGATTGCGGTAAGTGGGGGGGAGTGGAATGTTGCGTGGCGAGAATCGGGGGGCCGGAGTGAGGAGGGGTGGGACGGTTGGGGGGGCCGCGGTTAGGAGGCGGCCATGCGCAGACGCTCCGGTTGGACGATCATCTTCTTGGCGGCGATGATGGTGTTCTTCATCAGCATGGCCACCGTCATGGGCCCCACACCGCCCGGCACCGGCGTGATGTAACTCGCCTTCTGACGCACACCTGGGGGGGAAGGGTAGAGAGAGGCTGTGAGTCATTTTATGGAGATGCCCTGTATGACTGCTTTGGCAATTGCTTTTCTTTTTATGAGTGGGGAATCTGTGGTTATGTGTCCTGCCCCCCTGTAATCATCATCCCGAATTTTACACAGGAGTTCTAAGATCCGCACCTTCAAAATCCACGTCCCCGACCAGCTTAGCTTTCCCGGTGACCGGATCCTGGACCCGGTTGATCCCGACATCGATCACAGCGGCTCCTTCCTTGATCATGTCCGCGGTGATGAGGTTGGGAATCCCTGCGAGGGCAGAGTGAGGATCCACGGTCAGTCACTCACACACACACATACACAGGCACAGACTCTCCACCTCCCTCTCACTCGTGCACCCTCTCTCTCTCCACCTCCCTCTCACTCACACTGGGCAAAACTCACCGGCTGCCGCCACCACGATGTCGGCGATCCTGGTGTGCTGCCGGAGCTGCTCCTTGGGCGTGTAGCGGTGGGAGATGGTCACTGTGGCGTCGCCTGGGAGGGGAGAGGCAGGGGAACAGGGTTAGAGGTCGGAAAGGCATCTCAGACTGTGGCTCCTGGAATGAGTTTTTCGGGTCGCCATGATCACCTTAAGACTTAAGACCGGCGACACAACCAAATGGGGGGGGGGGGGGGTCTCACCTCCTGGCCTCTCGTGCCGGCCGTCAGTGTGCAGCAGCATGGCGATGGGCATCCCCACGTTCTTCGAGCGGCCCGCCACCACCACGTTCTTCCCCAGGGTCGGGATGCCTGAGCGAGAGAGAAGGAGAGAGAGACAGGGTTAGGTACAGTGAGAGGTGTGCAGAGGAGTGGGCATAAGCACAGCCTTTCCAAACTGCCCTCCGATACAAACTCTGCCCAAATTACACTCAGGTTATTTAATGCTCTGCTTTGTTCCAAGTCCCTCTACTTTAGCTCTTTAAACCAGAATTGCTGTATTAAACCAGCACTGCGAGTCACACCTGATCCCCCGTCCAGCCCCTCACCTGTGCGTTTGATGATCTCCCAGACCCCTGAAGGCGTGGCAGGCAGCATGGTGCTCTGGTCCAGACACATCTTCCCCACATTCACCACGTGAAACCCATCTACGTCCTTCCCTGGGACCACAGCGTTGCACACCTTCCTCTCGTCAATGTGCTCTGAGCAGGAGAGAGGGGAAAGAAAGGATGGGGTCAGAAAGGGCACTCAATGGGACAATGTTCCAAGACAGTTGCTGCAGTGAAACACTGGTTCCATAACAACATCCCAACATGAAAGAAACTGCTTTTTTTCCCCCCTTCTTTCAAGAAAAGCTCTTCTGAGCCACCTATGCAGAGACAGACAGACAGAGGGGTGGCGGGGCAGTGGGGGGCCTCACCAGGCAGAGGCAGCTGCACCAGCAGTCCGTCAACGTTGCAGTCGCTGTTGAGTTTGTGGATCAGCTCTAGAAGCTCCTCCTCCGAGATAGTGTTGGGCTTCAGAATGGTCTCGCTGCTGATCCCTAAGAGAGAGAGAGCGAGAGAGAGGTTAAAAGCTGCCAAACACAGCACTCACCCTGCCCTGACCTGGGAGGAGTTGATCTACAGTGTGCCAGGAGGGTACAACCTACTAACCAGAGATGTGCAGAGCGGAGATCAAGAGGGCGTGTTACAAGAAACCGACACGACTACAGGAGTCGCCCCGTCACCCCTCCTGCATCACCCGGCCACAGCCTGTGTTCTTATCTGTGACCGCCACCCTGCAGCTGATACCCTATCACAGCCCCGCCGGGCCCGGCAGCAAGGTCCCCGTTGGGTCAGGACGCCCCTCCTGCTACACCAGGCTTTCTTGGCTTAGTTTGTGTCCCAACTCAAGAAATTTGATTGTCATTGCATTTTTTTTTTTTTATTTATTTTTTTTATTATTACTTTCATCCACCCCCAAAAAATGCATTACCAAACTAAGTAACAAACAGCTGTAGAAAAAAAAAAGGGAAAAAAGTGTGCAGGGGAAAGAGTGAGCAGTCTCGTACCAACATCTGCGGCGGCGCGGGTCTTGTTCAGGACGTAGGAGTGGCTGGCCGGGTTGTCGCCCACCAGAACCACGCTGAGATGCGGGCGGCGGTTGCCGGCGGAGACCCACTGCTCCACGTCGCCCCGAGCCTCCTCGCGGATCTGACGTGCCAACTTCCTGCCCGAGATGACCACCGCTTCCTGCCTGGAGAGAGCACAGAAACGCCACGTTACACATGTGCACATATACAGCCCTGTGGAGGTAGAGATGTCCTCGGAGATGTGTTAGTTGGCAAAATGAAATGCTTCTCGTGCCAAAAGCATCTGGAGCTGCAGCTGCAGTTTTTTGCTGGGTTATTCCAGTTTTTTCAGTTTTATTTCCATGCAAAATTCAAAACACTATGAAGATACAAGAAGCCCAGCTAACTCAGTAAACAGTGTTGTTTAAAGTGGCACAGGCACAGGTGTGGGCAGGACAGTGGAGCAACATTGTCAGCAGCAACGCAATCTGGTAGGGTATACTGTGGCACTGTATTTCTTAGTAGATGTTTAGTTGAAAAGTTGATGCGATAACTTATCAGGAGGTGGGGACTTGCTGTGCAGATAGAAACAGTTTGCACATTTCTATCCCTGGGCTATACTGTGGATCCAGTCCACACGTGTAAACTAAATGTAAAGCTATATATAACACCTGCTTCCCCGATTTAGCCAAGAGGCTGTGTTGGACGCCTGTGCTGGCCGTGGGAATGTATATGTTGATACACACACCCCACACCCCTCAGCCAACCGGCCCTCTGGAATGCGTGCGTGTCTATTTTCACTGCGGGCCGAGGACTGTGCAAGGGCCGAAAAGTCAATGAGCGGCCAGGCTGGCAGGAGGGAAGGAGAAAAGGAGGACTGAGGAGGGGGGTGTGGTCCTCAGACCGGGACTGCAGCCAGAAGAAAACTTTCCACAAGCCTGGAGACGCCTGACACACTCTGGAGAAGGGCCTGCAGGGAAACTGGGAGTAAAACCAAGAGACCACCCCAGAAACGACAGCCCTCCCCCAGAGTCCCCTGCATTACATAACCCTTCCTTCTCCCAGCGCCTTCCCAATGCCAAGACACCATAGCCTATTGATATTAAACACATGCATGCATGCACACACTATTAGAGATGAGCTTCAGACACGCAGTTGAAGTGCAAGTGCAGAGCTTTCAAAACTAGTTTTATTTCTGCAATTTCATGACAAATTGCTTCATGAAAACAATACTGATGATATTAATCACAGCCTGATCAGCCGCCTGTAAAAGGGTTTCTGCTGCTGGAAAGGGAAGCAGAAGGGCGCGGTGAGGGGCCGCACTGTGTGTTGTAAGGTAGTAACTCTGGAGTTTGTGTTACTAATGAGGCTGCTCGCGCTTCCTGTTCCAGAACGTACTGGCCGGCGCGTGCGCTGCCAAATAAGAAGCACAAAGAAACGGGTGAACTGAGTGCATTACAAGAACCAGACGGGCGCTGCAGATCAGATCAGATCACATACTAGAGGCGTGCACTAAGAAAAGCATGCATGTTTACCATCATCATCTACGCCTGAATGGGAAAATAAAACAAATACAGAGCTAAGAAAATACAGAAACGCCGTCGTCATCGTTAGCCTGGCAGTAACGCGATCTGGCCGATAAAGTGGGTAAGTTGATGTATGGGGGGGGTTGCCCTTGGCTTCGGCAATGGAAGAAAGCACAGCGTGTGCTGGTCGGCCGTGCGCGTCGCTGAAACGTCACACCAGCGCAATGCTGCTGCCCGGTTTCATCAGCCGAGTGTGCGAGCCACGGCCGGCCGCTAGGGGCGCTCGACTAGCGCTTTATTTATCCATCACACTGGGGGGTGCATATTATTTAATCAGAATTACACGCAATTAAAAAAAATACATTCACTTCCGTGTGTTAGAATGAATGGGGTGTCCGGTTGCAACCCGTTACTGATCGCCCCTCTTGTTCTGTTTTAGTAACCAAGCCTGCACATCGCATTGCTCTCCAGTACTTCACAAACGTCCCGCTGTGTGCAGGGTTTGCAACAGATTACTGTGTTAAGCTGCCGCAGATCTCTGGTTCTGGACGGGTGGAGAGCAGCCCTTTTTGAACCAGGGTGACACAAGAAGGTGACACCTTCTCGACACATCAAGACAGTTATACACAAACACACATTTTGTAAGGCGGATAATCTATGGGTGTGCGTATTAAACTGAAACGTATCAGTGTGCGCTTACCTCGTCGCTGACAGATGCAGTCGGCACACTTGCTGGTTGGTGGACCGGTAGACAGATCTCAGTACGCGGAATGTGGCCATTATAATTCCTTAGGGTCGATCTGAGAGATCAATATAACTGAATTAAAATAAAAAGTAAATGAAAAGAAACGTGGAAGAGAGGAGAAGAAGCAGAAACCGGGGTGCAGCCGGGGTAGCCTGGACTGGTGCGGAGGACGGCTAGGACGGAAGAAAGGCGGCGAGGCTGGGGCTTTTTTCCGCCTCTTAGCGGTGCCGTGACGTCAATGCGAATTTCAATAAAGGGGCCGCCCCCGACATTCTAGAACTGTGGTTGCCAGGAATCGGGTTGCATTCCCAGACCACGCCCCCTTCCGTGTACTTGTCGCGTGGCTCTCCTGTAGTTTGGATGCGAAGTTAGAGACAACACGCTGATTTTAAAAACACGATTCTAGCTCCCTGACATGGAAGCTCCTCCCTGCCTTTGCTCGAGATAATTGTGAAGTTTCCTTAGGCTTGTGCAGTTATAATAATGACAGTACTGGGATGTTTTCCAGGATCGCAAGACTTCTGGGAAGAAAAAGCAAACCCTGCCTAGTATTGCATAAGCCGTTCTCAGCATCAACAGATACAGCATCCCTTCTCAGTATGAAATGTGATCCTAGTTCTGAGATGGGGGTCACACACACACCCCTCTCCTCTTCCTGAGTGTAGTCATTCTCTGAGAAAAGGTCTACTGGCTGCCAGACCAAGTGCCAGTCCTCTTCTCAGATCAGTTTAATTTCTGCGTTATCATAATTGAGATTTTCCTGGACTGATGCTGAGGGTTGTAAGAAATCTGATGTGTAAGGAATTCACAGGACCACGGTGAATCAATAAGATGTTTATAATGGTAATACAATAATATAGAGAATCAGGTGAAAGAAATACGGAGGAAAGCAAAGGCTCTGAGTCCTGAGCAACATAGGTTATTGATAGGTTGAGACCTGGAAAGCGAACAAAGAAAAGTCTGTATATGGAAATAGCCCTGTTTACCTCATTCCCTTATCAAGGCAGGGAAATCAGATGTTTTGAGAACAGAGTGTCTCTGTTGGCTATTCTCAAAACACAAACGGAAAGGCAGATACACACAGGCCCTGTATGAGCCAACATTAATGAATTTGGAAACGTTTGATATAATTTGATATAATTTACTTGTAATTTAGTCATTTATTCTCCTTTAAGATTGCACTTATATGACGTTTTGTCATATTCTTGCCTTTGCATTACAAGCACTTGTATTGTTTATTTTGATATCCCCTTTCCCTTAGCTCCTAATTTTGACTTAACATCTTGTCTGCACTTATCAGCTTTTACAATCTAGGATGTAAGACCTTTATATTGTTTACTGTATAGCTCGTATACACTTGTGTAAATTGTGAACTTGTAAAATGTATTATGCCTTGAATTGCACTGTATTATTGCGCTTAAATTTTGTAAGTTGCCCTGGACAAGGGCGTCTGATAAGAAATAAATAAATAATAACAATAATTATTGCTGATCAATACTAGAAATTCTTACAGGGTGGCACCCATGGAAGCTACTGGACCTTTGGGGGTGTTGTTGTGGGCAATAAGATATATTTGATGTCAATCAGACAAAACAGTATTAGCGAGAGAGAATAATCCTGTCAGAGCAAGAGCTGCTGTGCAGCACTGGAATCACAGTGTGTGACCGTCAGGTGGGTGGGCCCCAGTTTTGCTGTGTCCGTGTTTTGTTTTTGTTTTTGCTTATACTGCTGTATTAGCACTCACCCGAGGATTGTGCCACAAAGATCTGACTTGACTGGAGTCCACTTTAGCACCAGCTCAACAACGTGCAAATACAACTCTCCGATAGAGGTAAGCATGAGACAAATCTCAGAGTGTGGTGCGAGAGAAGCCCTTGACGTGAATATATACACATTATATATATATATATATATATATATATATATATATACACTCACCTAAAGGATTATTAGGAACACCATACTAATACTGTGTTTGACCCCCTTTCGCCTTCAGAACTGCCTTAATTCTACGTGGCATTGATTCAACAAGGTGCTGAAAGCATTCTTTAGAAATGTTGGCCCATATTGATAGGATAGCATCTTGCAGTTGATGGAGATTTGTGGGATGCACATCCAGGGCACGAAGCTCCCGTTCCACCACATCCCAAAGATGCTCTCTTGGGTTGAGATCTGGTGACTGTGGGGGCCAGTATAGTACAGTGAACTCATTGTCATGTTCAAGAAACCAATTTGAAATGATTCGACCTTTGTGACATGGTGCATTATCCTGCTGGAAGTAGCCATCAGAGGATGGGTACATGGTGGTCATAAAGGGATGGACATGGTCAGAAACAATGCTCAGGTAGGCCGTGGCATTTAAACGATGCCCAATTGGCACTAAGGGGCCTAAAGTGTGCCAAGAAAACATCCCCCACACCATTACACCACCACCACCAGCCTGCACAGTGGTAACAAGGCATGATGGATCCATGTTCTCATTCTGTTTACGCCAAATTCTGACTCTACCATCTGAATGTCTCAACAGAAATCGAGACTCATCAGACCAGGCAACATTTTTCCAGTCTTCAACTGTCCAATTTTGGTGAGCTTGTGCAAATTGTAGCCTCTTTTTCCTATTTGTAGTGGAGATGAGTGGTACCCGGTGGGGTCTTCTGCTGTTGTAGCCCATCCGCCTCAAGGTTGTACGTGTTGTGGCTTCACAAATGCTTTGCTGCATACCTCGGTTGTAACGAGTGGTTATTTCAGTCAAAGTTGCTCTTCTATCAGCTTGAATCAGTCGGCCCATTCTCCTCTGACCTCTAGCATCAACAAGGCATTTTCGCCCACAGGACTGCCGCATACTGGATGTTTTTCCCTTTTCACACCATTCTTTGTAAACCCTAGAAATGGTTGTGCGTGAAAATCCCAGTAACTGAGCAGATTGTGAAATACTCAGACCGGCCCGTCTGGCACCAACAACCATGCCACGCTCAAAATTGCTTAAATCACCTTTCTTTCCCATTCAGACATTCAGTTTGGAGTTCAGGAGATTGTCTTGACCAGGACCACACCCCTAAATGCATTGAAGCAACTGCCATGTGATTGGTTGGTTAGATAATTGCATTAATGAGAAAATGAACAGGTGTTCCTAATAATCCTTTAGGTGAGTGTATATATATATATATATATATATATATATATATATATATATATATATACACACAGTATATCATATATATTTTTAAAATGTATGAATAATTATTATTATTTTTATAATTATTCATGAGATCTGAAGCTCTGAGATATTGATCTTTCCCCCTCTGGCCAGTCACTCCTGCAGTCCCCCTCTCTGACCTGAGGTCCTGGGGTCAGGTAAGCAGAATGGCTGGGCCTGTAGGTCACCAAGCAGGCAGGAATAGCTGGCGCCCCGATCCCCTCTCACTCCGTACGGCCCATGTGATGGATATTATTAGATCCGCTCTGATTTCAGGGACCACAGATAATATTCTACGTACAGTATTAAGCACTCAATTTACTGCTGTTGGGCAGACTTGGTGCTGTGCCCACAGGACCTGATAGTTATACCAGAGTACAACATAAAAAAGTCTACTAAATTACATGGAGGGAGCTGTAAATTATTTATAGTCACAGACAGACGAAAATAATGTGTGTTTTACATTTCATTTTGTTCTTCATGAATTCATTCAAATATACATTCTCACGTGTTCCATAGTAAATCTTAACAGTAAATATATTTTTCTAAAATAACAAATAATGCATCACTGATGAACTGATTTGAACACATCTTTACTTATACTTTATTATAATGTATGACATGACGACTGCTTATGAGTTACAACAAAAATGCATTCGGCCCGACGTTGCAGAATCTTAGCTGGTGCACAAAAAGGGGACTCAGAAAACAGCACAGGCTCTGCATAGTAAACCAGACGGGCGAAGAGATGCACGTAAAAAGTCCAGTCCTGTCTCGCACACACAAGACTACAGTCAGGCGTCACTGGCGCACCTCGGCCGCTGGAGGGCGACACCTCGGCCCGCACTCCGCCCCGTACCGCACTCTCGCGAGAGCTCGGCGCACAGGAGCAGGACGAGCCGCGGGTCGCAGCTGCAACCGAGCGAGCTGCAGTGTGAGCCTCTTCCGCGGCGCCCAGCGACACGAAGCCCCCAGCCAGCTCTCCGCTCCCGGCGCCCCCATCGCAGCCCTCAGGGTCCGCGTTTGTGCCGTGTTGTTTCTCCGGTCGTGGGGCAGAGTGATAACTTGAGACCATCCTCGGCGCTTGGAAATGAGTTTCCTCTTGTGAGTAGCAGAGCCATGGTCTCCTCTTCCTGTTTTCACGCTTCGCTTTTCGCTTCTTCCGTGTCATCCTGATTGTTTAGGGCTCCGAGAATGTGTCTCCGCATGCGCGACAACACGCCGCACTCGGGAACGAGCTGCTTTACGACCGAAACAAAGACGAATAAAGTCTTTTTTGGGTTGTTTTTTTGACAACAAAGTTACGAAGTGTGTCGGTCGAAGTGTCCGCGTCCTGCTCCAATGGCGTGAGGCGCCTCGGGAGGGTTTTGTTGTCCTCTGCTAACGTGGTCTGCGGGGAGATCAGCAGTCGGCTTGTGTAAGCAGCCCCCGCCTCACAGCGCGGCCAGAGATGAACCGCCATCGTCCCGATCCGCGATCCGCGCAGCTGAGCCGAGACGCGCTGAGAAATGCCGCGGCCGCAGTCAGCCAAACAGGAACTGATGTCAGATGTCATGTTTCTAAGAAAATACACCCGAGTGACGTCATGTGAAACGCACTTCACGTGTTGTACTTTTCTGCTTTGAAAGTGCAGCCACCATTTATGGAGGAGAGTACTACACGAAATTGCTGTGACAGGGTGTCGGGCACAGGTGTGTTCTGGGGAAACGGTACATCTCGCATCCCTGTGATGTCATCGTGTGTGACAGGTGACCTCTGAGGGACACCGGGGCTGCCCATGCTCTGCAATTAGACTGCAGGTTCAATGTCAGGGCAGTCTTGCGTATTTGGGCAGCACGCTTTGTGACTATGTTCTGAGTTAGACCTGTTGAACATTGTTCATAGGTTATTCTTCACAGTTGACTCCTAAAGGTTTTGATTGTGGTTGCCACTCTACTCGTGAAGGAGTCTGCAGCCGTGGAAGAACTGTTAATCAAGGTCAATGAATCAGAACCAGTTAGTTGTAACTGACTGCTCTATATGTGTACGCTGTGTGTGCTGGGTGCCAGGTAGGCTTAAATCTGCTAAAATTAGGAAAGTTTTAGAGAGAAAACACCTCAGACAAAACGCTGTGACGGGAGAGGACAGGCTGTGAAACAGGTTTTGCTCTTCGGGCTGTTCACAGGCCCCCCCACCAGCCCATAGCCAGGGCACGAGGACAGGGTTAAAATGGCTTTGGTGATCCACCAGAATGCAAACAAGAGGATAGGCGTGGAGTGGGAACTAGAAGAGCCGGTTTTTCCCTGCAGGTCCGCAGCCTCGCGGCTCCCAGGCGCAGGACTGGCACCGACAGCCGGGCACGGCCCTGACAGCTCTGGGCTCAGCTGCCCAAGCCTCCGCTGTGGTGGAGCTACCCCGTCTGCTGCCCTAACTGAGGGCAGTCTCGGGCTGTGGTGGGCAGCCCTGCAGGCCTGCAGGAGTTTGTTGGTCTCTTTAAAATCCTCACTGGTTTAACAAGCTACATTGAACACAAACTAGCAGACCCTGTGGCCCAGTATGACCTGGACTTAGATCGGCCAACTGAGGCGCACAGCTCCACACTGCTCGGTTTACATGGGTGGGTGTTGAAAATGCGTGCAGTGCACTGTGCCGGTAATGCCACCCCATTCCTACACACTGTTAAACCCCTTCCTGACTCACTGTTGTTGTGTCTCCTCTTTGCCTCGGCGCAGCGGCAACCGCTCCTCCAAGACCTTCAAGCCCAAGAAGAACATCCCCGAGGGCTCCCACCAGTACGAGCTGCTGAAGCATGCGGAGGCCACACTGGGCAGTGGGAACCTGCGGCAGGCCGTCATGTTGCCCGAGGGCGAGGACCTGAATGAGTGGATCGCAGTCAACAGTGAGTCCCTCCTCTGGGGCACCAGGGGGTGCTGTTCTTTGGGGTGGGAGGGGGGCAGTGGTAGGGAGAGGGACAAGGGGCTCCGAGTCCTTCAGGTGCAAATGGGTGTTTCTGGTTTTATTTCCACTTAAGGGGTGATAAGTGCAGCAGGTTCCCTCTGCTGAGGCGTGTTGGTCTCCTGGCCTTGTTCTCTATTGCTGTTTCATTACTGCTGTTGCTGTCCTGATGCACAGTGTCCTCCCTGTTGCAGCTGTGGATTTCTTCAACCAGATCAACATGCTGTACGGCACCATCACAGAGTTCTGCACAGAGACCAGCTGTGCGGTGATGTCCGCCGGACCCAGGTGAGGGTCTCTCTCTCTCATGCTTGTTCATTCACTCTCCCTCACTCCAGTCTAGTTGAGATCCCAGTTCCTTAATTCAGCCGCTAATTTCCTTACTTTTGAATGAAAATGATTCCTAGCTACCAAACTGATGAGGCTTTTACAAGCGATCTTTGAAATGAAACTCTTGTAGCAGCAAGAAAACTCAACAAAACAAGAGAATGCATGTAATCGAGTACTGGCTGGTCCCATTAAGAGCTCGGTGGAGTACCGGAGGGGTCTGCTAGTCCCCTGAAACAGAGTCCCCTGGGGGCCTGGATCCGAGGGGAGGCGAGCTCCACCAGACCGTGCTGACCCAGCAGCCAGAGTTGCGGGGCCCGGTCTGTGCGCACTTCCTCGTCCATCCAGCGCGCTTCTCTATTTTAATCCCTAATCTAAAGGAAGGGGCCTGCAGCGGCTTCCTGTCAGCATGTTTTTAAATGTGGAGCCAAGGTCACACGCTCAATATAATACAGTGCTCTCACACCGGAGGGCAGGCTTGAGATTCCTCAGTTTGCTTTTTTGTCTCACTCCCCACACGCACTCGCACTCACACACACACACACGCGCACACACCAGCTCCTCTCCTCTCCCCTCCCATAACCCTTGTGCGCTCTTTCATTCACTCTCCACCTCTCTCCTCTCCCTTTCTCTCCGCTCTCCATCTCTCCCCCCTCCCCATCTTCAGGTATGAGTACCACTGGGCTGACGGCACCAACATCAAGAAGCCCATCAAATGCTCGGCGCCCAAATACATTGACTATCTGATGACCTGGGTTCAGGACCAGCTGGATGACGAGACTCTCTTCCCTTCCAAGATAGGCAAGTGCCGCCCCAGGGTGAGGCGTGGACTGGACCCGAGGCCAGTCAGTCATGAGGTGACGGTGACCGGGACTCCCTGGTCCTGCGTGTAGCCCCTTGTCTTCTGGGTTTTGTTTGACCTTTGCCTAGAGTGAGGGTGTCCTCATCTCTCCAGTGCTGGTAGCAGTGGTGACCCCGGCCAATTCAGAGAGAGTGAGAGTGCTCTGAGTGGGTGAGGGTGTGAGAGAGAGCGTTACTGAAAGTCTCCCCTCCCTCTGTCTGCAGGTGTGCCATTCCCCAAGAACTTCATGTCCGTGGCCAAGACCATCCTGAAGAGGCTGTTCCGGGTCTACGCCCACATCTACCACCAGCACTTCGACTCGGTCATGCAGCTGCAGGAGGAGGCGCATCTCAACACCTCCTTCAAACACTTCATCTTCTTTGTGCAGGTGGGCTGGGTTCTAGAATCTCCGATCTTAGCCATCAGACCTACGAGAGAGGGTTCTTTGGGTGCAGTTAATTGATTTAATTGGCTCCATTACCTAATGTAGAGCAGGTGGCCCCCTGGTCCTCGAGAACGGGTGTGTGTTTGAAAAGTAGCACTGCTTTGTGTGTTTGGATTGCTGTTGTATAGCAGTCCAGTATAGTCTTACCCCCCTGCCTCCAATCTCTCTGCAGGAGTTCAACCTGATTGACCGTCGGGAGCTGGCCCCCCTCCAGGACCTGATCGAGAAGCTGGGCTCCAAGGACAGATAGATGTCACGGGGTTAGGGGTCACATTCAGACAGCAGGACACTGGGGCTCCATTGCACAAATCTTTCTCTCTCTCTTTCCCCCCCCCACACACATATAGTTTTCCATGCTGGGTGATCTGCCCCCTCCACAGTAAATGATAAATGAATCAGATGGGCAGTTAACTCTGTAATGGAAAATGTCTCCACTCTTTCTTTTTCTCTCTGTCTCTCTGAGCCCCACTCTCTCCACCTCCCACCTCTGTTCTCTCTCTTCCCCTTGTCTTCCTCCGTCTTCTGACCCACTGTGCCGTTCTGCTCAGTCTGAAATGCGCTCGGCTCAGATGAGAATTCTTCCCATGTGGTTTTTTCCTGATCAAATACAAAAAAGTGTGAGGATATCTGATGAAGTGAATGCTGGAATTGGGGCTATTGGATGCAATTGAAGGAGGCTTATTTTATTATTATTTTCGTTGTTCACATATCTAAGTGTGTTTGATATTCTGCTCTGTCTGAGCCCCTGCAGTGAGGGAGGCTGGGGCTCAGGGCCTGCAAACCCTGGTCCAGGGGTGACTGGCTTTGTCGGGACCCCTTCATTCTCATGTGCTTCATACCTGGACCAAATGGCCACTCCGACCAGTTACGCCAATCGTGGATTTGTTTTGTTAAAGGACTGGAGGCCAACAAAAACAGAAGTGCCTGCCGTATTCCAGGACTGGGGTTTGCCTGCCTCTGCTCTCGCTCACACAGCGGACTCAGCTGGTGGAGTCATCAGTCATGTCATCTAAGGCCACCAATTGAAAGACTCCCTGACAAAATGCAACACATCCGGGTGCTCGGCCGTCGGAACAGGAGACCAATGTTCTGGATTGTTCAGAGCATTCTCTCAGTGTTCCGTGCAGTATTTGTTCCATTTTCCCCAGGTTAACATAAGATTATTATTCGTTTTTTGTTTTGCTTTTGCTTGCGCACTGAATGTTCAGAAAAGGGGGAACTCTGGAAGCCAAAAGGGAGAAGTAATCCAGATATTTTAGAAATAAACAACCTTTACAAAATGAAAATCGCGTGAAAACGGCACTTTAATTTTGAACAAGCTTTCAACCATAGTTGTGCTTATTGAGTAACCCCCATCTGATCAGAAAGTTTCTCCTTTACTTGCTTTTCAACTATATAGGAAAAAACAAAAAAAAACAAAAAAAAAAAACGTTTCGGTTGTAAGTGAAACTACGCTTCCGTTTGCTTCATCGCTCAGAGGTTTACCCTCCGTCCTGTTACATGGAACAGAGGAGGCAAATTGTTTTGACGGTGCTTTGCTAGCGTATTTCAGAGTATCCAAACCTAACAGTGCTCTTTGTCTAAAACTAAAGATTTTAATTAGATTATCCACTTAATTCAGAGTTTTTGTAATGCATTGAAAGGTTGAAAAGATCTGAGAGATTGAAAGATGGCAGTTATTGAATGCAAATGAAGGAGGGTATATTTAATTATCATTGTTCTCTTGAAAAGCTGTTTTACAGGTTTGGAACAGGAATAGAGTAGAATTCACTTTATATATCTATATATATCCTGAACAATTCAGTGTTTATGACATTTATAATCCTTGTTTCTGAAGGTGAACCTCTTGGCTACAGTGCCTCTTTGATAAAGTGATACAAAAAGGAGAACTGATACTTGAAACAAATTATTAATATAAACTGTAGCTGGAGGGTTGACTTTGCTTTCTGAAGTGCTTATAAACAACCGCAGAGACGCAGAGTTTGGGGAAGAAAAAAAAGTGACATTCAGGTTCGTCTGAAATAATGGAAACTGTTTTGCAGATATTCCTCGGGTGTTTATAAACGACTTAATTTTGTTTATAGTCTTTTCTGTCTTAAGTAACTGCACAAGGGGAAGCTGCGTGAAACGTATTGTATGATCTCCAGGGTTTTCTGGGAGGAGTCCGGTGCTTCCGATTGAAGGACGGGACTGATTTTAAATGAATGAATGAATGAGGAGAAATCGGACTGCTGTACCAATGCGAGATGCCGAGAACATCACCTGACCCAAGCTTTTACATTTCAAATACTGGTCTTGTTCGCATGCAGCAACTGTTTACATTATAAACAAACAAAAAAATGGTTAATCCCACTTAATGGCTAAATTGGACTTCCTCAGGGAAATTCAAGTCCCTGATAGTATTTATTGTTGTATACTCCCAGGAAACCTGAATTGGAATAATCGTTTCATGCAGTTCTGAAATACCTTTCATTATTATTATTATTATTATTATTATTATTATTATTATTATTATTATTAATGAAACCCCTGCAAAGACCAGGCTGCAGACTGCTTAAAATGTGACTCTGCCTCTGTATCAGGGTTATTATTAGAGACCCTGCCTCTTGTTTTCTAATGTGGCTTTTTTAATTTCCATAGTGGTATGTTTTTAAGGGGTTTCAGAAAAATACCAGCAGTATACACAGCTTGTAAGGAATGAGTTTTTCCTACGGCAGCCAGCGCTGGGTATATTAGCTCTGTGTTGTGTTGTGGTCTAGGCTGGTGTCATCTGCCCCAGACCTCAGGCTGCTTACTAACAGTGTTGCTTACTGTTGGGTCTGGGTCAACTCTGTCTTTCCATCAAAATTCAGTTTGCAATTCCTTTTTCAATTCGATTCCCGTTCCATCCGGGCCTGTTATGTCCAGGGCAAGAACTGGAACTGGGAATGGGCCTGAAAGAGGGAAGTGGGGAAAAAATGAACTGACCCCCACCCCCAGGCCCTGTCATGGCTGCCGGTTTATATACACAGGGGGTCCCCGAGATCCGAGCCTCTCTGCATGGGGATAAGCTCAACGTGTTGTTTTTGTTGTTTTGTCTTATTAGGAATATATTTGTATTGCTTTTGTTCAGTGGAAGTGGGCAGAGGTGTGGCTCAGTTTGATCGCAGGCTCTTTGTGAATCCAGTGCAAAATACGGTTGGGGTCTTGCCTCCCTGAATGACTGCTGGTCTAACTGGTGTCATATCTGATCCCGGAGTTTCTCTTTGTCTTGGCCTTTCTCAGAAGGTCCGAGTTGGTGAAGAAACTTGGCTGGATTCAGACACAGGAATCCGTTTTTAGAAATAATTTTCATGCTGTATTGTGGATAAGCTACAGGAGCTACTGTCAGACTCGACCTACACCTGCTGTCTAATCTATGGCAGTGCCACAAGATGCCTTTTGAAAGAAATTCCTGCTGGGAGTCAAATACAAGATATACAAGACTGGTTCTGTTTCTCTGGTTTACATTGTTTTGGTTATTTTTATTTTTTTAATGTTACTAAATTCTTTGTGAGTACCGTTTTTTCTTTTTTTTTTAATCCGAGGAGTAGCCACTTTTTCATTTCTACGTGTTATGGTTAAAATTGATAAGTGGGATTTTTTTTTTTTTTTATTCAGGAAAATATGTGAACTTCTTTTGGACCAATTAATGTAAAAGCAGATTTTTTTTCAATGCCTAAGCTTATAATGTATAACATTTTCTTGTTTTATTTTGAAAGTTCATGCATCTTTTTTTTGTTTTTGAGGGTAAATACTTTTTGTGTGGAATATGTAGATCCTTGTGGTCCTTCCTTTTTTTTATTCACTGTAGATTCTTCTGTTTTAAATTCTATTTTATTTTCTATACATTTTTCCATAAATGAGATCTGTGCCTTAGAAAACAAACAAATGATAAATCCTTTTTGACTGAAATACAGTATTTTTGTGCACAATAGCTTGCTGTAAATTTAAATAAACTTTGAGGGAGTTTTAGAAACAAAACATTCTTTGCATGTTTTTGTGTTTTGGATTCCGTGTCATGTTTGGGTTGTTCTTTATTCAGACATGCGTGTTTTTCACCACCACAGACCGGTTTAATTCCAGTGCAGATCCCAAGTACAATGTGTGCGAGTGTGCGAGTGTGTGTGTGTGTGTGTGTGTGTGTGTGTGTGTGTGTGTGTGTGGGGGGGGGCGGCAGCACTGACTGATATTAAGGATTTAATTTCCCTGCATGCGATCTTTGTTTTCTGAGACGTAGTGTCCATATCCGGCCGCACTGTAGGGCCTGCAGTTCTTGCGGAAAGCGTGACATCCTGCTTTGGCATTTTATTGGAGTTTGCAAACGAGAAATTCTATCTGCTGACTTGACACATCTGTCATGGGACCAGAAGCATGACACCACAGCCGAGGAGCTGAGAGAGAGAGAGAGTTTTGCTCAAATGTGAAGTACAGTTTAGGAAAGACCACAGTAACCTGCCATTGGGGGGAGGAATTAAATCTCTCATCCTGATGGTGTGTCATGTGGATCAGAGCTTTTGGAATAAAGCAGAAGTGAACTGGTACAGATCTCAGTTTTTATGTTCTTCGGCTGCTGGATCCCTTCCCCCTCTCTGTCTCTGTCCTGTAATACTTACAGCTATTGTACACCATGGGCCAGGAACAAATCCTCTAGTGTAAACAGTCATTCCAATGGTGTGACTTATTTGCTTTTCATGTGAAAAAGGGACTGAACACATTTCGGATGCAGAAACGCAACTCTTGAGTCAATACGGTGCTTTGAGGCTCTTTACAGCTCAGACGGCACTAACAGAGCTGTGTGTATTCGGCAGGGCGGTGAGGAATGTTGGACAGGAGAGGAGGCCGTTGAGGGACTTGAGAAATGGCTCTGAATGTTGAAGAACCACTGAGCTCAACTTCCGCATTTTGTTTTGCTAATACATGTAAAAATTGAATTGTCAAATATATATGTAAATGCATATGAATTTCTTAATTTCTGTGACAGTTCAAGGTGTTTGGTGCCCTGTTATGAAGTTGGATTGTCTCGAACTAGACGCTTGGAGAAGCTGGCAGCCAGTGCACATTGTGATGCACGTCACCTTTCACACTTTATACATGAGTTTTGCTCATGTTGTTATAGATCAATCAATAAGTAGTACAATTTAAAATCTGTAGGCCTAGACCTCGCTGGGTTTGCCCTAACTCAAAGCCTTTTTAAGTTCCGGTTACAATAGAGCTGAGCAATAGTGCTGAATGACTGTAAATTTATTATGATTTTAATGTCTTTGTTTCTTTAAGTTTAATGTGTATGCATAGTTGAGAGACTCAAGAGATTTCCTAGTGAAAGGGAGACACAGATGCTGGTGAGATGTCATTAGGGATACAGATCAGGGTAGGGATGGTTTTAGGATTATTTGTTTTGTTAGGATTGAAAGGATCCACAGAAGAATGTATCTTAATTGAGGGGTCGGTTTGCCGTTCTATATATAGATCTTTCTTATTATAACAATAGTGCTTAATCGTGTGTTGTTCATTTAATTGAAACAGTTTGTGTTTTTCGAAACTTACCAGTAACGGTTATAACCACCGCTGGCTATTAATACTCGCGGTTTAAATTGCACTAGCTCTACAGCACGGATATAATAAACACGTTTTTGAGTTTTGCTTTCCATGACGAAGAGCAGGAAGGTCGCGGCTCGGCGGTCTGACCCGGAAGTCAATCGCGACAACAACATCCGGGGCGGCGCTGGCCAGGTGCTGCTCTGAACGTGTTTGTGCAATTTGTACAGCTGTTTATGTATGTATGTATTGAACGTTTCTTTTATTTGCCCCCTCCATGCCTCCATAATCTACATCAGATTAACATACATCACTGATCTTAGTTTCTTGTTCACTTGATCCGTCGCTACAGAAACATGATTTCCTGGCTCTGTCGGCGTAAGTGTGCTCCTGTCACACACACGTTATTGGCGAATAAAACCGCTTCACTGTTTTCCGGAGTTTCCCACGGGGGCATCGCTTCCGACCCCGGCACACTACACCCGCGCTGTGCCGCGTCTCCCCGCAGTCTGTGGCGCGGCCGCAGCTTCGACTGGCACAGAGCCGGCATGACCGACGCGCAGCCACCCCAGCGCCGCTGCTCCTCCTCCGCGCCCTCGGACACTGACCGGCCGGGGCCCGGGCATCGGATCAAACGGGTTTCCATTGAAGGCAATATCGGTAAATTAGTAATAGTCTTATCGGCCTGTTGTTATGCAGAGCTGCTTGAGTTGTTGACTTTTAAGACGCAATATGTATGAATCCAATTATTGTTTATTAATAATTCCCTGTCCTGTGCGTCTGTCTCTGTCCTGTTGTGTCCCTCTGTACTGGGTGTCTCTGTCTTGTGTGTGTCTCTGTCCTGTGTGTCCCTCTGTGCTGCATGTGTTTCTGTCTTGTGTGTCTCTCTGTCCTGGTGTGTCCCTCTGTCCTGTGTGTGTCTCTGTGCTGGGTGTCTCTGTCCTGGTTTGTGTCCCTCTGTACTGGGTGTCTCTGTCTTGTGTGTGTCTCTGTCCTGTGTGTGCCTCTGTGCTGGGTGTCTCTGTCCTGGTTTGTGTCCCTCTGTACTGGGTGTCTCTGTCTTGTGTGTGTCTCTGTCCTGTGTGTGCCTCTGTGCTGGGTGTCTCTGTCCTGTTTCTTCTCTCTGTCCTGGTTTGTTCCTCTGTCCTGTGTGTGTCTCTGTCCTGTGTGTCCCTCTGTGCTGGGTGTCTCTGTCTTGTGTGTGTCTCTGTCCTGTGTGTCCCTCTGTGCTGCATGTGTTTCTGTCTTGTGTGTCTCTCTGTCCTGGTGTGTCCCTCTGTCCTGTGTGTGTCTCTGTGCTGGGTGTCTCTGTCCTGTTTCTTCTCTCTGTCCTGGTTTGTTCCTCTGTCCTGTGTGTGTCTCTGTCCTGTGTGTCCCTCTGTGCTGGGTGTCTCTGTCCTGGTTTGTGTCCCTCTGTACTGGGTGTCTCTGTCTTGTGTGTGTCTCTGTCCTGATGTGTCCCTCTGTGCTGCATGTGTTTCTGTCTTGTGTGTGTCTCTGTCATGTGTGTGTCTCTGTGCTGGGTGTCTCTGTCCTGTGTGTCCCTCTGTGCTGCATGTGTTTCTGTCTTGTGTGTCTCTCTGTCCTGGTGTGTCTCTGTGCTGGGTGTCTCTGTCCTGGTTTGTGTCCCTCTGTACTGGGTGTCTCTGTCTTGTGTGTGTCTCTGTCCTGTGTGTGCCTCTGTGCTGGGTGTCTCTGTCCTGTTTCTTCTCTCTGTCCTGGTTTGTTCCTCTGTCCTGTGTGTGTCTCTGTCCTGTGTGTCCCTCTGTGCTGGGTGTCTCTGTCTTGTGTGTGTCTCTGTCCTGTGTGTCCCTCTGTGCTGCATGTGTTTCTGTCTTGTGTGTCTCTCTGTCCTGGTGTGTCCCTCTGTCCTGTGTGTGTCTCTGTGCTGGGTGTCTCTGTCCTGTTTCTTCTCTCTGTCCTGGTTTGTTCCTCTGTCCTGTGTGTGTCTCTGTCCTGTGTGTCCCTCTGTGCTGGGTGTCTCTGTCCTGGTTTGTGTCCCTCTGTACTGGGTGTCTCTGTCTTGTGTGTGTCTCTGTCCTGATGTGTCCCTCTGTGCTGCATGTGTTTCTGTCTTGTGTGTGTCTCTGTCATGTGTGTGTCTCTGTGCTGGGTGTCTCTGTCCTGTGTGTCCCTCTGTGCTGCATGTGTTTCTGTCTTGTGTGTCTCTCTGTCCTGGTGTGTCTCTGTGCTGGGTGTCTCTGTCCTGGTTTGTGTCCCTCTGTACTGGGTGTCTCTGTCTTGTGTGTGTCTCTGTCCTGTGTGTCCCTCTGTGCTGGGTGTCTCTGTCTTGTGTGTGTCTCTGTCCTGTGTGTCCCTCTGTGCTGCATGTGTTTCTGTCTTGTGTGTCTCTCTGTCCTGGTGTGTCCCTCTGTCCTGTGTGTGTCTCTGTGCTGGGTGTCTCTGTCCTGTTTCTTCTCTCTGTCCTGGTTTGTTCCTCTGTCCTGTGTGTGTCTCTGTCCTGTGTGTCCCTCTGTGCTGGGTGTCTCTGTCCTGGTTTGTGTCCCTCTGTACTGGGTGTCTCTGTCTTGTGTGTGTCTCTGTCCTGATGTGTCCCTCTGTGCTGCATGTGTTTCTGTCTTGTGTGTGTCTCTGTCATGTGTGTGTCTCTGTGCTGGGTGTTTATGTCCTGTGTGTCCCTCTGTGCTGCATGTGTTTCTGTCTTGTGTGTCTCTCTGTCCTGGTGTGTCTCTGTGCTGGGTGTCTCTGTCCTGGTTTGTGTCCCTCTGTACTGGGTGTCTCTGTCTTGTGTGTGTCTCTGTCCTGTGTGTGTCTCTGTACTGGGTGTCTCTGTCCTGTGTGTCCCTCTGTGCTGGGTGTCTCTGTCTTGTGTGTGCCTCTGTGCTGGGTGTCTCTGTCTTGTGTGTGTCTCTGTCCTGTGTGTGCCTCTGTCCTGTTTCTTCTCTCTGTCCTGGTTTGTTCCTCTGTCCTGTGTGTGTCTCTGTCCTGTGTGTGCCTCTGTGCTGGGTGCCTCTGTCCTGTTTCTTCTCTCTGTCCTGGTTTGTTCCTCTGTCCTGTGTATGTCTCTATCTTGTGTGTCCCTCTGTACTGGGTGTCTCTGTCTTGCGTGTGGCTGCAGCGGCAGGGAAGTCCACCTTTGCCCGACTGCTCCAGCAGGCGGAGCGGCAGTGGGAGGTCATCACAGAGCCCGTCTCCAAGTGGCAGAACATCCAGACAGAGGTGAGAGTTAGAGACCCACGGGTGTGCTGCCGGGACCCTGTTGACCAGTAGGGGGCGCCTCTGCTCTGTAGTCCATCAGGCTGGCTGTGGGGAACTGGTTCCTTTATTTGGCGTAGATGTGCAGAGACGCCCAGCAAAGGGTCAGATGGAGTTTATGTGGGATTTAGGTCACACCCGTTAGAGGACTGTAGACTTCACTTACACCTCAATTATGTTGTCTGACATGAGTGGATCAATTTGTATAGCAATGTTTGCTACCCTTGTTGTGTTGCACATCTAACACATGGTGTCAGGCATTGTCAAACCACGTGATGTGCGCTTTGGATAAAAATGTCATAATAATAATTGCATCTCCTCAGAATTTCAGATAGATGTTCCTGTTGTCCGTGTGAGTGAGTCCTGTCTGTGTCTCTGTCCCTGGGTCTCAGGTTTTTGTTTCTCGACAGTCAGCGTGTATCTGATTTTTGTCTGTGTGAGTATCTAACCTCTCTCTCTCTCTCTCTCACACTATCTACTTCCCTCTTTCTGTGGTCTGTCTGTACTCAGTGCCCAGTATATATAGCAGACCTCTCTCTCTCTCTGTTTCTGTTTCCCTCTTTCTGTGGTCTGACTGCCTGTCTGTCTCTCACTCTGTAACAACTCTGTCCCTCTCCCTCCCTCGGTGTCATCAGGGTGATTCTAACCACCCCTCCTCTCTTCAGGGTGAGGCGTCCTCCCAGCAGACGAGCAGTAACCTGCTGCAGCTGATGTACCAGGAGCCCCAGCGCTGGTCCTACACGTTCCAGACCTTCTCCTGTATGGGCCGCATTAAGGCCCAGCTGTCCCCCGCCCCCGAGCGCCTGCTGGGGCTGGAGCGGCCCGTTCTGATTTTTGAGAGGTCCGTCTACAGCGACAGGTACTGCAGCGCCGCTTCCGTGTTTCACTGGCTGTCTCTCCTTCTCTCCTTTCCTCTTGACCCCTTGATCGCGCGCTTGCTCTCTGGGTTCTTCTCCCTAATGCTCTCTTTCCGTCCCGCCTCCCTGTCTCTCCCAGGTATGTGTTTGCCATGAACATGTTTGAGCTGGGCTGCATCGACGACACGGAGTGGACCATCTACCAGGACTGGCACAGCTTTCTGGTGAAACAGTTTGGCCCCAGGATCCAACTGGACGGCATCATCTACCTCAGAGCCCAACCAGAGGTACTGCCAGAGCCACAGACACACACGGGCACGTATAGGGACACGAGGACACAGGGACGCCAGAGCCACAGACACATGGTGAGGGGGACAGTGAGAGTCAGAGCCAATGACAGTGTTTCCCTTGTCAGAAGTGTCTGGAGAGGCTGGGGCGCCGGGCGCGGGACGAGGAGAAGGGCGTCCAGCTGGGGTACCTGAAGAGACTACACACCCAGCACGAGAACTGGCTCCTGCACAGGACCACACAGTGAGTCCCTCCGTCTGTCCCTCTGTGCACCCAGTACAGGAGCTGGATCGTCCACGGGGCCCCACTGTCAGTCTGTCCCCCTGTCTCTTAGCTTGTCTGTCCATCCTTCTGTCTCTCTCCCCGTCCCTCTGTCCATCTCTGTCTCTCTTTGTGTACCTGTGTGTGTGTGTGTGTGCACCTCCAGTATTGAACCAGAGTGTCTGTGGGAGTGGGAGTGGGAGAGCATGTTCATGTTTATATTGTTCTGGACATATGATTTTCATATTAAGAGACAGTGTAACCCTCTCCTCCTCCAGGCTGCACTTTGAGCACCTGAAGAAAACCCCAGTCCTGGTCCTGGATGTCAGTGAGGAGTTTGAGGAGAACAAGGTGGTTCAGGACAGACTGCTGGACCAGGTATGCAGAGTATTTTTTGATCAATTGATTTTATAACTGGCGTAGCTATGGCTTTAAACACATTACTCCTTAACACTGACCTCCAATGAGTATAACATGGCAATGGGAATGAAGCTGTGCGTGTGCCGCTGTCGAGGGCCTGTTGAACAGCTCTGCCTTCTGTTCTGCAGGTCAAGGCCTTCTTCGGAGGATTGTGATCCTGAAACACACGCCCACATGGACCAGTTTGTGGATTCTGGGAGTTTTTTTTATGTTTTATGTCCAAGCACTGGGACCATTCAGTCTGCTGAATTCAGTGCATTTCCTGCGAGACATTTATTTATTTTATTGTTATTATTATTATTTGTTGTCTTTCCCCTGTGCTGAGATGAAGTACCGGGTCATGCTGTGGGCTCCCCCCGCTCGATCAACTGCTTTTCTCCTCCAGCCCTGATCAGAAACGCGTGATCCGGGTTGAAGTCGACCCCCCCCAGCCGGACGATTTAGGTCCAACTCTAAACGCTCTGATAATGCAGAGAAGCTCCTCCACAGAGACAGAGAGAGGAGGCGGTTTGGCAGCCCGGCGCCCGCTGGGGAAACGCACTGGCCCCGACCCTCCCATGTGTGAGTCCCTGCGCGGCGGGGGGGCCTGGCCTTTTCATGTGAACTCTCTTATGCGCCTTGTCTGTCTTTGAGTGAGACGCACAAGATCCCTGCTCTGAAGACCTCGTCCGGACTCGGGGGATCCCTGTTACTGAGGGGAACTAAAGTACAGGAGCACAGGGCTCGAGTATCCTTTCTTAGAAGTTACTGCCATTCAGTGTTACTGACCGGTGGATCTGCTGTAATAAAATGTTTTTTTTTAATGGTTTGTTTTTTGTGATGGACTGTTTTAGGAGTTCTTCGCTATAGCTTGTACCATCAACAATGAATTCACCACTGTAGTGTTTCTTGGCCCTGTTTGTAGTGCAGGCTACGGAGCTCCCCCCAATAATTAATTACATCTCATTCGTTTGTGTCGATTTGTGCCACTTTTTACAACAACAGAACCATACCAAACACATCTCTTTCTTGTAATAATAACCTATTAATTATTGTCACTTTGCGTGTTTCCCGTGAATCGGAATATTCATAATTATAAAAATACAAATAACGAATGAAATATAATTCATAATAAAACTAAAGCTTATGTGTGAAGATGAACGACCTGGGCTCTGACGTTTAAAACTAATGAACGAGTTCAAAAATACATCTCGGAATGAGTCTGCAGTGGACGTGTGTGTTAGTTAGACAACATGTGTGCACATGTGTGTTTGTGTGTTGAAGTTATATGTGGTAGTGCATGTTTGCGGACTGTGGGATCCTTACTGCTGACTGCGATACACTGGCAAGACGCTTACAGTTCCCTCTTACACGTTACAGTAAGGCATGTATGTTTGCATTTGTTCATGTCATGTGCATGTTTTCCCTGTTATCTTATTATGTGGTCGTTTTAAATGTTAAATACAGTTCATGTGGTACAGAGGCTATTTATATTCACAGGTAACTTCGGCAGTACTTTCTTAAGTTTATTTTCTTTATTTTTACTTAATAGAAGAGAGGTTTATTTGACTTGTGTCCGATGTTTCTGATTTAAATACGTGAACTTCTTATAAAAAGTACGTGTTACATTGTTGCTTTATCTATCCAGCACTCCTTTAAAGCACCTGATTCCAGCAGACTCACTTACACAGTGCAATGTGATGCAATGCATCTATTCAACCACAAGAGGGCGGAACAGGGCCGTTTCAAGATCAAGCTCTCCCAGGCCACAGAGTGATTCATTAGCACTACAGAAAACATGTCAGACTGAGGTTAACCATTAACTCTTTTATCATTCAGTCTCATTCAAAATTAAGACAACTTCCATAATCATTTCAATAAGTCTTTCATGACTGAGAAGCATGAAGTGGTAATGAGGATATATATATAATCTTAAATGCACCAAGATAACAAAATGTTCAGTACAGGTGTGAGTGAGACCATTGATCTTCAAAGGGCTCAGACTCTACACCTGTGATCTCTGTGAGCTGAGGATCGACTAGTGGACAGATATAAAGACACTGAAGGAGCTGCTTCACACAGACATTGTGCGAGATCACAGGGAGATTTTACCCTTTGTTTTGCGCTCCTTTCATATTTCTCTAAAAAGTATGAGCCCAATTAAGCATGTGGTAAGGAACCCAGTGTACACGTGTGTGTAGCATGTTTTTATTGTTTGGAGTGTATGCGTAGTCATATGTTAAGAGAGATGTTTACTAATTCATTTTAAGTTAAATCTTGGACAGCTGTTTACAACTAATATTCGCTTACTTGGTGTCCGTATAAAATAAATTAAGCATGTCTTTTAATCCAGCGCACATAATATCAGTTGCACTTGCTTTAAAATATTGACTTCTTATTAACAATTATTACACGTCCTTATCTAGACACCCAAATAACTTTACATGTTATGGGGTCCCACCTCCACCACCCAAGTATAGGGCAGGGGCAGAGGATCACTCCGACTGTACCACTATGACGTGGTTATGTGTGTAGTTATATACTTAAGTTATAAAGTTGCTGGCGCTACAACAGTATTAATAAAGTTTTAAATGCGGTGTGCCTTGTTCCAGGGAGAGTAGAGGACATTGATTATCCTCTAAAGGACAGGAAGCACAAGATGGACAGCGGCTCTTGTCTATAAACAGTCTATAAAAACACTTAATTTATTAGAGAACAATATGATGATACGTTTCGACTTAATCATCTTCCTCATGACATGACATGATAACGATGCTCTGCGGAAGATGAGGTCGAAACGTGTCGGCATCATATTGATCTCTAATACATTGAGTGTTTTTATGACATCCATGATTGCGCACTGTTTATAGACCGCAGCCGCTGTCCATCTTTTCCTTGAGTGGTTCTTCCATTAGAGCATAATCAATTTCCTATATATGTATGTGTATGTGTGTGTATGTGTATATGCCTACGTTTTTACTTATGTTGATTACATGCGACATTTTCATTTTTTTTTTTTTAAGGCGTTCAGCAAATACATTTTTCAAAATCAGCATATGGTTTGTATGTTTCTGCATAATGTGGGTGTTTGAACCCATTTCAATACGGTTCATTCTGTAGGGATGCACCATGTAGCCTAAATGATCAGGACGGGAGAAACATCTTATTTCAATTGCAATCCCACATTTTAAACGGGCTGGTGGTGGTGGTAGTCAATCCTATAATGCGTAAACCAGCGACGCATACCTGCACAAATGACTCGTAATTAAACTATATATATATATTGTGCCAGATGGCAGTGTTGAACTCCATAACTCTGAACATTGTTTTCATTACTATTATAATAGCCTCATCCCATCTTGACATGCCTTCGTTTGAAGGATCCTTCAGTTCACTTGGTGTTTGAAAGCCGCTGCATGGTATGTTAATTTCCCCTCCTGTGTGTCTGTGATCTGTATCCAGCTGTTTGATATCTGGGGACATCAAAGCCCCCCCTCCGCTTTGTAGTGTGTCCAGTCCTCGCGTCCATTGTCCAGACAAATTGTACAATTAAGAGAAGTTGTGTATCAAAGGTGACTCCTACATGCCATAGATGGCTTATTAGATCGTTTTAATGCCACTCTCTTTCATAGATGCTCTATTAGATCTCTTTAATGGCCTTCACTGCGGTAGGTGGTCTGTTAGGACACATGATTGTGGCGGTAAAGGGACAATGTGTTTGGTTATTAATTCTACAGAGGGACAGGGTTAACCCTTTCTGACACTAAGCGCCTTTCCGACCTCCGCAATACCAGCCAGTACGAGCTCGCCCTGTCCATTCTGTGCAAACACTCCAGCTCATGATCTGAACTTTTATCTGGAATTGGAATTGATTCCTATAAAACTTGAATGTAGATTGCCGTTTTTAAATGTGTTTAAGACCATTGAAGTTGCTAAACAGAATCTAGCATTACATATTTATTTTAACCTATATCACACTAATATGGGTTACAGTGTATACACATGGGGAGCCATTCAACTTTTGTGGCCAATGCACTAAAAGCTGGAAACTATTTTGCTGCTCTAATTTGGACATGTTTCGCCCCTCTAACAACAAACCTATTTTCTCCTAAGTGTTGCGTTAACATAACACCCACCTTGTTATATTATTTAATTTCGTATCCCTGTGTGAACGCATTGTCATCACCATGTTTTAATCTTTGGGTATTTGTGGTGTTGTCCTTGTTTTGCAATTGGTTTTCTTCCCGACAATAAAAACAAATCGGAAACGGGTTTGTATGTAAAGATTGGATACGCAGATGTTACAGGGATAGTGCTGCTGCCCTGGCTGTCTGTCTCAATCTGTCTGGTCAATCGGGCCTGGTCCCCTCTGGTCTTTTGACTTGTTTGTTTTATGATTTATCAAAGCTTTCCCCAATTTGCACCAATGATACAAAAGATCACTGCACCTCTGCTTATGAATAAGAAAGAAAGGGTTTGTTCTTTCAGACAATGAACTTGGTAAGTTTGAATTTCTTCTTCAAGGGAGCTGGGGTGGGGGTGAGTGGGGGGGGGCTTTGGTGGACTTCAAAGAGGCGTTGATGGCAGGGTTCATCAAAGGGCATCTGTCCAGTATAAATCGTATCCCGGCCACACCATCACTTTAGACCAGGACAGGGGTAGGAGCAAGAAGCAGAAGTCTCTCTCTCTCTCTCTCTCTCTCTCTCTCTCTCTCTCTCTCTCTGTCCATCTATCATCTGCATAGACATACAATATATTTTTTGGTTGCGAAATTTGTGGGATCTTGCCTAAACGAAGAGGAATATGGAGTGCCGCCTCTTGGTCCTGCTGTCTTCGCTGTTCATGTCCCACTGGGGGGTCGGCTCTGTCCGCTCCGAGCGCATCCCGTTACCGGGCACCGTGGAGCCCACAAGCGACACCCAGCACAGGGGGTCTCCAGAGCAGCTCGGCCACACAGAAGAGGTGGCACCCGACCCTGCGGAGGCCATGGCGGCGGGCAGTGGACATCAGGCTCCGTACCAGGGCCAGCGGTACCCGCTCTACATGATGCAGCTGTACCGCTCCCTTGCGGCCGGGGACGGCGCACCGGCCAGCGCTCCCACCGAGGTGGACAACCTGGCTCTGCAGGAGTCCGACTCCGTGATGAGTCTCATGGCCAAAAGTGAGTACCTTTACATGTTTGTGTTGTTGTTATGTCTTGACACTACGTTATGCGCTGTCAGAAATATTTTTAGTTTTAGTTCCTTGCATAGAGATGGGCTCTTATCTGCTTATACTGCTAATATCCTGCAACCCTCTGCGCCGCAGTCCTGTAACCTGTCTGTTATCAGTCGATACAGGGTGATCTATCTGTCCTTATCTGATCCCCCCTTTTACAACCCCGAGAGTGTCAGAATGCTTATTCGACTTTAAAGAGTTTTTTGTATATATATCTCATGTGTGTGTATTTGCCGACCCCAGACGTCTGCTATAAACGTGACTGCACGGGGGCTCAATACACATTGTGCCGTGTTTTGACATTGGGCACGTTGGGCTTGTTTTTTCAAGCGCATCTGCTGGCAGGACAGGAATTCAGACACCCCCTATCTCCTCCTCTCCCTTCCCCGCCATGCCGTCATTAAAGTAGGGTGCGCTAAAGCCTGTAGGCAGGCTTTTCAAACTGACATTGGATAGCAGAGTGAATTTGGAAAATATGCTTCCCATTCCCATGTCAAGTTTAATTATTATCCAGGTAGCATTGTATTGTTAACCCAGTCAAATGTCAGAATGTCTTTATGTATTTATTTATTCTTCCTCAACATGGACGTTTGCTTTAACCTCTCCTCTCCTCTCTTCTCTTCTCTCTACAGGCTGCTACCAGGAAGGAGACAAGTGGACCGTGACCTTCGACATGTCCTCCATCTCGGCCAGCGACGAGGTGCGTCTGTCTGAGCTGCGGTTCAGGCTGCCCTCCTTCTCCGGCTCCAACCGCGTGACCGTGGAGATCTTCCACTCCGGGGAGGGCCCCTGCCCCCCCAGCAGCCCCTCCGAGGCCTGCCAGGAGAGCCTCTTCCTGGGCAGCTTCAGCGCCACTCCGGCCGACACATCATCCTCCTGGAAGGTGTTCAACATCACCGACCTGCTGAAGTACTGGCTGCACCAGGCCCACGGGCAGAGCTTCCCCGGAGGCAGGGAGGGCAGCGAGGAGCCCCGTGGGGAGCAGGAGGAGGGCAGCGAGGAGGCGGCCCAGCAGAGGCAGAGGCACATGCTGAAACACCAGGGCTCCAGCGACGGGCAGTGGCACAGCACCACGGACCAGGTCATGATGGTAGTCTTTTCCAAGCACAACCAGACAGGTGTGGCCGTGGGCGCCCCCACCCTCATCCACACCGTGGAGCACTCCAAGTACGTCATCCTGGAGCGCGGCCCAGCTGGAGACATGGCTGTCCGCCGGCACAGGAGGAACCGGATCGAGCGGGAGAGGGTGAAGCTGGCGGGTGGCGGAGGGCCCACTGCCCCTGCCCCTGAGGCCGCCGCCGCTGCCGCCACACGCCCACTCTGCAGAAAGGTGGACATGTGGGTGGACTTCGACCAGATTGGCTGGAAAGACTGGATCGTCTACCCCAAGCGCTACAACGCCTTCCGCTGCGAGGGGGACTGCCCCAGCCCCGTGGACGAGTCCTTCAACCCCACCAACCATGCCTACATGCAGGTGAGCATCCATGTCTGTTGTTGCAGTTGTTTTGATTAAATCTGGGGAATGGGATTTAAGAATGGGATGTTTTAGATCTAAATGTGACACTATTGGCTCTGTATCTAACTTTCTCTCTCTCTTTTTCTCTCTTGCAGAGCCTGCTGAAGCTGTACCAGCCCGACCGGGTGTCGTGCCCGTCCTGCGTGCCCACGCGGCTCAGCCCGCTGTCCATGCTGTACTACGAGAACGAGGAGGTGGTCCTGCGTCACCATGAGGACATGATTGTGGAGGAGTGCGGCTGCCACTGAGCACCGATCGACCCCTACACTCCCCAGCCCCAGCAACACAAAGCAACTCAGAAACACTTAAACCTCCGCTCTGGGCCTGACGTCTGGGAGAGTCGTGGTAGTCAGAGACATTGAGCTGCAACAGACTGTGCGTCAGAGCGACAGAAGAAGAGCTGGACCAAAGCAGACTGCCACTGTGTCCAAAATATCTATATGAAATACTGAAACTGTTCTTTAATCTTGTTTTGACTCAAGGCAACTCCAATGCAATCTGATTTTTTTATTAGTGCATTTGTTGGAGAGAATATTAACTTTTGTAGAAGTTAGACATAAAAGGCTCTTCTTTATATATAACTTAAGGTTACTTGGACCTTTCTGAGGAATAATTATCATATTTAATATTTAAATGAAAAACATGATGTCATGTTAAGACTGATTGATATTGAATATATCTATATATTGAATTCTGATGCATTTATTTCCAGTATAGCTCAGCACCACTATTTCAACCGCTTGTTATATAAACCTAGGACCATCTTACTACCTTATTTTAAATTGAACTGTTATATATTGTTAATTCACATTGTACTTAAATGTATATATTTTGTAAATAACAAAAAAAAAAACACGAATAAAGCAATTCTTTAAAGAAATGTAATGTGTAAAGGAGTTATTTACTTTTGAAAACTGATCTGCTGTAGGTCAATGCAGAAAGCAGAGTGTGCACTGACCTTTCTGATCATCTGGAAATATATATTGTTTTTTACAGATAAAATACAATAAATGAATAATAATAATGTGATCCGATCTGAACAGCAGGAATGTCCCCTGACTCGGGAAGTTTGACTTCTCAACCCTTGCCCTGGAGTTCCCCCATCTCTGCAGGCTGAACTTAATTGGACACATAAATGATCTTTAATTGTTTAATTGGAAGGGTTTCATTTAGAGGAGCACTGCAGGACCAGGGTAAGGATCCACTGCAGATGAGTGTAGCCTCCTCTGGGGGGGCACACTGAGGGAATCCAGTGTGACTGCCACCCAGGACAGAGCCGGGGCCGTGAGGAAGTGGTGGTGTGAGGTGGGGTCGTGTCCTCGCAGCGGGTGACGGAGGGGAGGGGAGAGGCTGTTTGCTTTAGGCAGCTCCCGGGGGGTGTAGGGATGGAGGCAGGAGGGGCCAGGAAGCGAAGGGCTGTGGGTGGAGGGGTGGCGTTTATAAATTCCTAAATGGTTCGACGTGTCGCGGCTCGGCGAGAGGGTAATGGTGACGCGCTGGCAAAATGAAAGGAGCAGGGAGAGAGGTTATTATGGCTGAGTTTAATTGCCCCTGTAGATGACACCTCTGTGGAACTGTGAATGTAAATTCTCTGTGGAGATAGTCATTATGGCTAGATCGAATGTCTAATTTTAGATTTATGAGGATGATTATGATTACTATTATTGATTGCATTGTTAAGAAAACGGGTGAGCAGATTGATTTGGTCTGTGTGGCTGCAGACAGAGAGAGATATCGACGTATTACGGTGCGTCACCTGAGTGGTTCTTGCAATGAATACAATCTCAGCTTGGAAAAACAGAAAGATTCTACTAAAAGGGTTTGGCTTCCACTCTGCTAATCTGGCCATTTGGAGAAGTGTCTTAAACTTTCCATTCTGTCCTTAAATAGTTTATCTAAATGTTTTATGTGAATATTTAGCAAACTATATTTTCTCCTTCTTTTATTGATCAAATATTTGTATTTATTTTTGGAGGAAAGGCAATACAACACAACAACAGAACAACAACTCAAAATATTCCTCCTTTCCCCCCCCACATAGAAACAAAATAAATAGTTACAAACAAAACAGACATATCAAACCAGTGCCCTGATTGACTCTGCAGCTGTCCTCCAAGCCTGTGCAGTCCTCACCCTGGCCCCACGCACTGTCAAGAAAAGCACAGATCCAATGAAGCCAGGGCAGAGAGTGCGGTGGTTGCCAGCGGAGTGCCAACATTGTTTTGGCTGCTGTAAGGACAGCTAGCCAGTCTAGGGAGGAGTCATCATTTAGCAACAACAGTCTTGGAGAGCATGGCGTCTCTTTCTTAAGAACATACGACAGCGTGGAAGAGACCTGAACCCAAAAGATCTTCCTCATTGTCTTTAACTGGAATTGATTTAATGGAAATTAAAAAATCCTGATGTTAATTGTAAGCGATCAACCTCATTTTGATGAAAAACGACAGAATACCGAAACAATCTAATTTCAAGTAAACAGGGTCAGAGAATATAGGAGTGACAAATTGGATTTGTGTGACTGAGTTTTTCCATCCTGTGTTGTAGGGCATACAAGTATCCCAAGCCAGCTGAAATAAATGCACCCTTTCTCCCCCAAGTAAATGTTAAATCTATACACAGTGCTTTTGATTGACTAGCTGGAAACGGACAACGTTTTATTGGAAGACTAAACTGCCATGATGGGGTTTAGATGAAGCTGTATGCGGAGGTCACAAATGAATGACCATGAAGCGTGCAGTTCACTGATGTGTTTGACTGTATTTGATTGTACTAAGTATGTACTTATTTTAATTGATTTTAAGTAAGGACTGATGCTGTGCATGTACTTAAGGTAATTTTGTATGGAAAGCATTTTTTGTGATGACTGTAGGGCATCTGCTAAGAAGTAAACAAATCAATAACTCTGGCTAATGATTTTTAAGATTCATCGACTTGACCTTTTAACCGCTCTGTGGAAAACAACCAGGCTTGGAAAAGAGTACAATTAACTCGGTTGAACACAGAGTATAAGACAATCCACTAACCCGACGTCCTCTGACTGTCCACCCAAAATGCTTAGATGTATATGAGTCTGTGGGCACTCCACATCGATCCTAAGGATAGAGTTTTGCTGGTATTCCAGGTTTCTCTGTTTGAAATGTAACCCGTTTCCTCCCCTCTCTCCCCCAGAGGTGGTGCCATTGTCTTCACAAAGTCGTCTGGAGCCTTAAGCCTCAGTGGCAGCCCCTGATCAATGTCTGCATTAGTGGGCCTTCACAATCGCTACAATAAAACACTTATTCTCCCTCTCCCTCTCGTTTTAAAAAAGAGCGGTGATTGCTTTCAATTGTATTCCGCCCATTGTGTGAGGACTTGATTTCGGTTTGCTTTTCCTCTGACGTTTGTTTTGTGATGGGTGTAGTTTATTCTCCCTGGCCTGAACGTGTGAATGAGGGGCACTCTTGCACTGTCCTCACTTCAAAGAGCAGGTGCTCTGGAAGGTTCGATGGACAGAGGGAGGGACGGACATCATCTTTGTCAATTAGGGAGGAAATGCTGTCAATTGAAACAACTGCAAACCTCAACCAAAGATTTTCACCACACTTTTGTGACTGCTTCCCAGTTGGTGTATTTATTTGCCCTTCTGCCATCGTTTCACTAGAATCAGGAGCAGAACAGAGTCAATGGTGCCAGGGACCCGCTGTATAGCATAGTAAAATACTCACAATTACTCAGAGAGGCACAACTCGTCCTGTAACAATCCATGTGATGTACATTTTTCCAATCTTATGACCAATAAAGTGTTGCTGGCTGTTTCCCTGTGTTATTATCATTCAGCAGATGACTCTGTCCGAGTGCTTCAGTTGCATGAAGTGCACAGACATACGGAGGACAAGGCACTGGGTCTGACAGGAGTCACCTTAAACTTTCCACATGTTGCTTCACTTAATGACACAGTTTGCAAGTTTTGCACTTCACAGTTCCTCTGAATGTTTGTGATGTTTCTTTAATGCAGTTCCCATTGGAGAAAGTTGTCAAGTCAAATAAATGCCTGACTTTATATTATATAAATCTATATCACACAAGCATAAGAGGGATCTAGTTCTACAATTGAAGTATTTGAATGTATTGCAAATATGTAAGCCTATGCATTATTTTGTTATCAATTCATTTTATACTACACACATGTCTTTGGATACATTTTGAATGTCTGATAATGATTTTAAATTAAGTACAGTGGTTTCGATGGTCGCGACAGCTCCAGTTCCTGTCTGTTTAACTAAGAGAGAGAGAGAGAAAGAAAAAAAACACGTTTTCAAGTCGGATAAGAGCAGCTCTCTGTCACTCCACGAATGAAACTAACATTTTATTTAACTTTTTTGTGTGTGTGTTGCAAAACAGGGTCTCTTTCATTGATGTAGGTATGTGTATCTAAGTATTTTATCGTTTGACTGGGAGGGGGGCTGTTCACTAGAGATATCCACTCCTAATGCACTAATCACTGTCGTCTTATTTCTCATTGAGCAAAAGACTTCATCGCTGTTTCTGCCACAACTGTCCCCCGATTACAATATTGGGGATCTGGTATTCACATCATCCACCCAGCATTGTCGCTTGCACTGAGGAACACCTTGCTATTGAGCCCGCATCTCTTCGCCAGACTAATGACGTTAAACCTTCAGCCAAAAAAAACAGGGGGTCTCTGCCCATGATTGATCAGCCCCAGCGCAATACACATCTGTCCGGCAGCGCTGCCCCCCCACACAACGCCTGTCTGGATCACTGTTCCCACGTCTGCCCCTCCCTCGCAGTTTCCAGTTTACGGGAGGATCAAAGCAGCCTTCAGATGGGGTTTTCAGGCCAGGGTTTATTGTCGCTAATTAATAAATTGGTTAATTAATGAAAGGCCATTATGTCATTATCACCGAACAGCCTTTTCTGAGGTGGGCGTGGCTTACCGGGGGGGCCGGTTCCCCATTGCAGCTGGTGGGAGACTTTTAAACTGCACAGCGCTCAAATACAGCTATCTGTCTATCTGTCAGTTCAACACGTGTCACATGAATGCATACTAGACTAATAATAATAATAATAATAATAATAATAATAATAATAATAATACTATATCAAGCAGTTTGTGTGGGTGAATGTTGAGGTTTTAAGGAACTCAGTCTCTTGTGTCGGAACTGGGTCTTGTGTGTGTCTTATTTTCTCGGAAGCTTAATTTATGTTTGTTTATTCTCGACCTCGTCATCTTTCAAAAACAATCTCATTCAAAAATCGAATTGAACGCTCGTTTCTACATAAAATGAGATTCCGCCGCCTCTCGCGATATCTTGTGCGAATGTGGCGTCACACAAGCGACCTCTCGCCAGGCTTCATTATATAGATTATATTTCACCTTTCATAGTTTTAGCTCAAATTCATGCGTCTTCTATGGACCAATAGCAATGAACTAACCCAATACCCCAAAGGGCAACAACAGGCTCTTCTACTAGCCCAGTGAGGACAAGACAAGTTACTCTAAGTCTGGTAACTTTACTGCAAAACACTAAACAATATTTAACATATCTCAGACCTCAAACCAAAAAACCTGGATGGATCTATCCGAGTGTCTGTCTTGATAATGATCTAATTATTTCTATACAGAGGAAAACTAACTCTACCCGGGAGAAAAAAAATGGGCCTACACACAATCAAAAATAAATAAACAGACTATCTCTACTGATCTGTCTTTTGTCTGTTGCTCAAGTTGTAGGTGTTCAGTTAAGTGCAAATATTTGTAACTGTCTTTTTTTAAATGCAACTCCTATCTTCACAACCACATGATGCGCGTTTGACGTCATGATAAGAACCCGTTATGCTGATATTATTTTGTTGTTGTATCTGCATATCATTTCACTCAAGAGAGCAAGAAACAAGTGCAAGAAGTTGATTTATATGTTATTCAAATCCACGGACACACCCATAGCTGTCAGTGTATCAGTCAACAAGGTCCCACAGCTTCCCAAACGAGATCCTTCACTTTTCCAAAAACCATGCAGTGACCCCTGGGAAGCTACACTGTAGAACTTGCTAACCTGAATGGGAAAGTGTGGCCGTTTGTGACGATTTAAATTGTATTGGTATTTCAGTGAGGAGTGAACGGTGCGTTCGAATACATTGCGTGTCTGTGGTATCTGAGCAGCACTGCACACACAACACTCAAACAAAACAGAGAAACACAGGCCCGTATTTTTCCTCCAAGTATTTTATTGATTGATTTGTTCTCCCCTTCACATCACTGTTTGGTGGAAACATGTCCTTCATGTCCTTCCTTGCCAGCAAAAAAAAAAAATGACACTTCTGGTGAGGAATCAATTTTTTATCAAACTTCTTAGCTTTAAAAAAAAAAAAAAGTGTGGGGAGGGATCAGAGGGTCAGTTATCAAATCAAATTGTGCAACTGAAATATAGACATTTATTTTTTTTACAAATCAGATCTTTGGGATTCTGGCTTGTTAATCTCAGAACTCAGGGCCCAACACAACAAAGAAAGACATGGCTGTTCGAACGGTTAACAGTATGAACTCGTGTACTGTACTTCACACAGAAAGCAAGCTTGCATGTTGTCTTAACAGCTGCCACGTGCACGGCCGGGTCAGACCGAAGCCGTGCATTCTTACTGGAGGCCCCTGTGGGGAATACACACATTCATACTGCGGAGAAGCAGGGGCCCCGGCGCTGCACTGCACTCCTCTGATGGACCACAACAGAACCAATGCAGATTTGTTCTCAGTAGTAGTATTGATAGTAGCTCAGAAAGTGATTTTTTTGTTTATTTTTATTTTTGTCCAATATAACTTCCCTCCGACTCACGGGAAGAAGAGGAAACGGCCGCCTGGACAACAGGAAGTGAGCTAATCCGCAAAGCCTATCGGTCGATTCTGAAGACCACCTGATTTGTATTTATTTTTTTGTTTTATGTTTTCTTCATCTTCCTCTGCCTTCCTTGTCTTCATCGTTTCTCTTTGGGACAGAGAGATTGCCCCCGTGCGTCTTAGATATCCATCTCGAACTGTGCATCATCCACTGTGGACAAAATTAAATGTATTATTAAAGAGAAGAATGATCTTTTTACACTCAAACTAGACCACGGTGACATACCCACATACCCACTGCCCTGGGACCCCCGCTCACCTGTCTTCTCCAGGTGGTTGCTATTGTTTTCCACGCTGTTGGGCTGCGGCTTGTCCTCCTCTCTGCTGGGGCTGGTGACCCCCGGAATGTTGGGCAGGTACCGCGGCGGGGTTCTGGCCACGGGCGAGTTGCGGCAGTCCATCAGGAACTTCCGGTCGTAGATGATCCTGGTGCCTGATTGGAGGGGGAGAGGGAGAGTTACAGGGGAAGACTTTCAGAGCGCTGCACTCTCTTCCTCCCTTGTAATGCGACCGCCAGTGCTCTCACACAGCCGGCTTCATGCCTGGGAAATACACGTCCAAAGGAAACCGTCCCACCCTTCCGAGGCTTTAGACCCAGATCTCACGCGAGAGGGCAGATGTTGTGTAGAGGGAAAAGATGCCCACACTGTGCTCTGATGTTGCAGTTTGAGGTTAGCATGGAGTAAAGTCTGACCTCAGTGTACTCGTTCTTCTCCCCATAACAGAACTGGAAGTCATGGGCAGACACGGGCCCGGGTTAGCAAGTGTCCAAGAAGACCAGGTAGAATATTGTATTTTTTATTATATACACACACATCATTTTCTTGCTATATATAATATGGTAATGCATTAAATTGCTTTCATTCCTATTACTTCTCAATCTGGATATTTCTGGCTTTGCAATAGAAATGCAAACATTACTTTTATTGAGACCTATAACAAACAGCTCACTGTCTAACATGGTGTTAGAAAACACACATGACCAGCACAGCTACACCAATCAGAAGGCTGGAAAACAGGCCTGCCCTGACTGACAGATCTCTCCTGCCGTTATCGCCACCAACTGCGTATGGCAACAGCTGGATCACACCCATGCTCTTGTCAGTGTTGCTATGTACGAGAGACGCATACCACAGAGGGAGGGAGGGAGAGAGAGGAAGAAAGACCAATAGAGAGAGAGACAGAACCCTGTTTTTCTTTCTGGATATTGTGCAACTCCCCCCCCTATAAATATATCCCTAGGACGAGCTGCGTGCCAGCCTGTTGCTTCACAATCTCTCTTATTTTTTTCATACGGTCATGCGCTGGGCTGAAGGGGGGTTATGTTTCCTGAGTAGTAACATGTTGAGGGATATGTGCACAACCAGCACCCCTGGATCCCTGCATTCCCTCCTATTTATGAAAATGTGATAAATAAAAATGGTAATATGTGCACGTAGAGCCCTGCTGTATTAAACCTGGGAACCTCTGAAACAGTGGCGCGGTGGAATATGTTAAAGAGATGGAAATACTCGTTTGACTCGAAATACTTCATAAAAAATAAAAAAAATCTCCTCCACTTCAACAGACGTCTGGGATTCAGTTCTGCTGTGCATTTCAATAAACCAGAGTCACTTAGAGCATAGTTCAAATGTATAAATAAAAAAAAGAAATAACCGCTGTGAGAAATGTGAACAACTTCCCCCCCCTTCCCCTTTTTGTTGCTGTTGTTGTTCTTGCACGGTGCCGTCATGAAACACGGTCATAAAGAGTTTATTATACCACCAGTTTGCCTGGCCCACCTCTGTCCAAGCACCAGCTATAGCCGCGCTGGCACAGGAAACTAAACGCCTTAAACTGCTGCCCTGGGCCTGCCTTCGCACCGGTCGCCCCCTGGGTTAATGGGTAACTGCTCTACCATGTACACACTGAACGTTAAAGACGAAGACGTTTCCAACTTCTCCCCATCGGTATGAGGGCAGGGGGTATGCGACACTGCCCCCTGCTGTGTGCAGCTGCCCCCCCCCCACGCACTACCTAAATTAGACCTGACTGTTTCATATGAATCACAGGAGTTAGTGACGCACAGACTCTAAAATCAGTCGCCAGGTTACAGGATGGAGAAACGGGCAGCCGAAAAGCAGAACTGAGGTGCCATCACCTCATCGACAGTCTCCCTCTACATGCCAGTGTTTTGCCCGGGGAGTGTTTTGATGACCCAACGCACCACTGAGACGGGACCTCTGAATTCTTTAAGGACTTTCTGCAGCACCAGGAAACTGCCCCCTGCCTGACCTGCTTGGACGGCCTATTTTAAGCAGCACCTCTAAGACAAACAAAGATAAGAGCTCTGAGAGAATCCAGGTGAATTCCACAGTGCTAGACAGTGGGCTGAGGGGAAAAGGGAGGGCTGGAGGTTGGGTCTTCTTGACAGCATGAAGATTGCTCATAAATTATGTTTACTACAATAATAATAATGCAAAATGCTCTGCAGTTTACTCAAATAACAGCACTTCAGGTGTGACTGAAAACTCCCTCTATGAGTTTGACTCATTTCCTTCCTGCACATGTTCAAAATCATCTTGAGTGTAAAGTTTGGGACAAATTGCACACATTTTAACTACCACTCTGCTAGTGATCAAACTAAAGCAGCTTGTCCAGGCATTGAACACCTTTGGTAAACAGGCGGGACGTCCTGCACTAGTGACAGAAGGGGAGCAGGGCAAGCACGTGCGGTCTGCCCCCACAGCTCGCGCGCTGCCAGGGGTTCTGCGGCACGTGCGCGGTGACGTCACGCCGATTGCAGCATTTTAGAACGTTTCAACACAAAGACGCGAACGATAACCGCTATTATTCCGTTTAGCCGTCGCGATTTGGCATGGGGGGGGGCATATTGGTCGGATGCCCTACACCTGTACTGCACTAAACTCATCCAGTACAATGTTCTCCCATTTAAACGCCGCCAGACTGATGCATATGCACTTAGAGAGCCGTCACAGAGGGGGAGCCATGATTGACTGCTATCGATCCAGCCCTGGTACTCGTCCCGAAGAGGAGACCCAG